>NW_028241493.1:0-276072 GCF_964263255.1 Lissotriton vulgaris | reverse complement strand
TTCACAACACCTGGGATCAGGGCCAGAATGAGCTCCTGTCACGTATTCACAAAACCTGGGATCAGGGCCTAAGTAAGCTCCTTTCACTTATTAACAGCACCTGGGATCAGGGCCTAAGTAAGCTCTTTTCACTTATTAACAGCACCTGGGATCATGGTCTCGGTGAGCACCTGTCACTTATTCACATCACCTGGGATCATGGCCTCGGTGAGATCCTGTCACTTGTTCACAAAACCTGTGGAGCCACTCTGGTTTCTTACAACCGCCTGCCATGCCTTCTGATACCTTTAAACTATAGGGGTTACGTCCGTTTCGGGGGCCCGGTAGGACGTGCAATATTTTTTCAAAAAGAATTACCTGGCCACCAGTTTTGGCACTGCAAGTTACTCATGCAGATTTGGAAATACAACGCATCACGTCATTGCATTTAACTTTCACAGTTGTATTAATTCAACTTAATTTCAAACATCCTTTCATTTTTTTGAAGCATGAAAAGAATACACATTTCATTCATTTATACATTCCTCATGATTAAATGATAATAAACACATAAAAAACTGGACAATTCAAAAACGTAAACATGACGACAATAAATTCAAATCTAACAATTAATTCAAACAATTACACCAGTTGGTGATTCAAACAATGCCTGTAGGCGCTATGACATTGAGTATTGTTCAGTTCGTTAAGCGCTTCAAACAGGTATACTGCGGGGACAACTTTCTCTGGAAGTGATTTGCCTCTCGGGGTATATTTCATGTAGTGGCACCCTCTCTAAAGCTTCAATTATTGTGGATCCCTCGCAGGCAAAAAATTAGCGTGCCGACGAGTTTCCAATCCCCCTCTGCCTCAGGGGATTATCATCAGGGCTTAGACTACGGTGTAATCTTATCTTCTTTGCTGAAATTCAATCTCCTAATAGTATCCTCTTAGACACTGGAGTCTTCATGTTTACTTGCGATGACTCCCACCTTGTATCCTTATTTGCGTTTTAAAATGTGCCAAAATACTTCATTGAGGGCTTTACATTCCACCTTGTGAATGTTGTAATCCTTTTTCAGGGGATTTCTGGCTCTTCTTAACAGGTTATGACTTCCTGATGGAAATGTAGGCGATATTCTTCAAGCTTCACTTGGCAAATGGCATTTCTCCATGAATGTTTGTTAGGAAGAGCCAGAAATCCCCTGAAAAAGGATTACAACATTCACAAGGTGGAATGTAAAGCCTCAATGAAGTATTTTGGCTCAATTTAACCCCTTCCATGCTGGTGACGAACCCCAGCCGTCATGCACTACGGTGCTCGTGTGCTGATGACGGCTGGGGTTCGTCATGGCCCGCCCGTGTTCGGCCGGCGGCCGCACACGGGAAAAATCGCGGCCACATCGAAGGGGTTAAATCACAAATAAGGATCCGAGGTGGAAGTCATCGCAAGTAAACACGAAGACTCCAGTGTCTAAGAGGATACTATTAGGAGATTGAATTTCGGCAAAGAAGATAAGATTACACCGTGGTCTAAGCCCTGATGATAATCCTCTGAGGCAGAGGGGGATTGGAAACGCGTCGACACGCTAATATTTTGCCTGCGAGGGATCCACATTATTTGAAGCTTGAGAGAGGGTGCCACATCGAAGGGGTTAAATCACAAATAAGGATCCGAGGTGGAAGTCATCGCAAGTAAACACGAAGACTCCAGTGTCTAAGAGGATACTATTAGGAGATTGAATTTCGGCAAAGAAGATAAGATTACACCGTGGTCTAAGCCCTGATGATAATCCTCTGAGGCAGAGGGGGATTGGAAACGCGTCGGCACGCTAATATTTTGCCTGCGAGGGATCCACATTATTTGAAGCTTGAGAGAGGGTGCCACTACATGAAATATACCCCGAGAGCAAATCACTTCCAGAGAAAGTTTTCCCCGCAGTATACCTGTTTGAAGAGCTTAACAAACTGAACAATACTCAATGTTATAGCGCCTACAGGCATTGTTTGAATCACCGACTGGTGTAATTGTTTGAATTAATCGTTAGATTTGAATTTATTGTCGTCATGTTTAAGTTTTTGAATTGTCCAGTTTTTTATGTGTTTATTACCATTTATTCATGAGGAATGTATAATTGAATGAAATGTGTAATCTTTTCATGCTTCAAAAAAATGAAAGGATGTTTGAAATTAAGTTGAATTAATACAACTGTGAAAGTAAAATGCAATGACGTGATGCGTTGTATTTCCAAATCTGCATGCCTTCTGATACAGCGGTAATTTCACAGTAATTTCTCAATGCAAAAACCCTCTTCTACCTCTATTATACCGCTGCAAAGATGTTGGGTCCTTGACACTGTATATTACCTTCAGGAGGCTTTACATAAACATGAACAGTCAAAAATGCAATTATTATTTAAGCCAATAAAGAGAGCTGGTGAGTATTTTAAAGGGTTTTATTTTCTTAGTTAAAAGTGAGGTTTTTCTGACCCTTTATTCATTAGTCAAATATCAATCAGGTTACAGAATTGAAAATTAGGAAAATATAGCATTAATACAGAACATATTACAGTCTGCATATAAAGCATCACATGTAGAAAAGAAAATATGGCGCAAAATGTCAGTCAAAAATCTTAAAGTTTCTAAGAAAAGAGTGAGTCTTGCAAGGCTAATCAATAATTAATAATGGCAAAAATCTCCCATAAAGAGAAATACATATATTGGACAAATACATTTTTTCAAAACTAATTAGTTAGTCAAAGCATGAACTTAAAGGTTTTAGCATCTAAATGTAAACCCTTTCTATCTATTGCTCTCTCTGCCCTGGTCTGATTAATCTGCCTATCTGTGCTTAGGAGCAAGACAGCCCGCCCTTCACAAGTCCACAGAGGAATGTGATCTGCCTTGCCAAAAATATGACATGCAAGGACTTCTATAAAAAAATATGAGCAAGAAGCCCCCCACCTCTCTCTGTCTCTCCTCAGATGCAATCTCCTCACAGGCTGCACCCGCGACGATCACGCACCTAACCCATATGATGTCTGGCCCCATGTGCTTCCTCTCAAAAGCTCACACACCCCCTAAAGCTAACACGCCTAATCATGGGCGAATTTTGCGAATCTGGCGTTCGCGAATTTTGCGAATTTGCGAACTCGCAATCCGCAAAATCCGCTGATTGCCGCAGATTTGCGGATTTTTTTTTAGAACCTGTTCGCACCAGTTCGCGAGGATTTTTGTGCAATTTTGCAAACACGAACTTATCGGGTTGCACGTTTCGCGAACTTGTTGTTTGTACGTGTCCAGCCTGTTTCTTCATCACTGCCACCCTCTGTCACCACTGCCACTCTCTGGTTCACCCATGCTACCTTCTGGCTCACCCATGGCACCCTCTGTTTCATCACAGCACCCTCTGGTTGACCAGTGTACATTATTGTGGCAAACCATAGCACACCTTCCCTGCCTCAAGTGACCTGAATGAATTTGGGGCTGATTAATGTGTCACATAATATTAGCTGGCACCTGCTTCCTTAGTGCTTCCTGATTAATGATGTGCTTGAACTTTTGCACCTGCTAAGTGCTTTAAGCTTTGCAAAATTAGTAAACAACACCTGCCCTGCCCCAACTGACAATAATGAATTAGGGGCTAATTAATGTGTCACTGAATTTGAAGTTCCAGCTTGGCACCTGCTTGTCTGCTCCCTTAGCTGTAAATCAGGACCTTTGTGGCATACAGTAAGGGTCAGAGCAGGGTCACACAATAGTTGCAAGTAGACAACCGAATTCTAGAGGGCCCCCTCAGGAAGCACTACAGGGAATTGTTACAAATCATGAGATTGACCTTTTGCACCTGCACATTGGTTTTGCTTTTGCAAAAATCGTTTTTCGGTAATTTCGCGCTATTCGCGAGGCTCGGCGTCGTGCGAAACCGACCGCGGAAGCAGCCAATTCATGCGAATGAGCTTTATATTTTTTTGCGGCGTGTTATTTTGCGATGTTTTTTGCAGTATTCGCGAGACGCTTGCAGCGCAACACGCGAATTTACCCCAAGGTCGAGTACGGGCGCGGCCATTTTGTTTGCGTGACGCATTTCCGTTTCCGCCCGCTATGTATAATCTCGCGAAGTAAGCGCATTGCGAGTACAAGTTCGCGCAAGATCGCGAGGAAAATCGCGTGCGAACTTACTTTCGCGCTCGTGAACGGGCGGCCATCTTCTTTTTCATTCATTTCCTGTGTCTGGGCATGGGGTTTATCCTCTTGCTATCTTTGCCATCCTTTGCTTGTTTTCAGTTTTTTTCGAACAATTTTGCTTCTTATCTATCCCTCTCTTTTCCTAGCTGTATATTTTTGTCTTTTCTGCTATTTTTGTTTACTTTTAAACTACTTTTTTAAACTCTTTTCTTTTCTTCTTCCCTATCCTATACCTTCTTAATTTTCTACTTCATACCTTACCTGCCCAGACCATGGTGAAGCCAGGCGCCGTGAAGCTGCCCAGGTACTTGAGGGCCGCAGCGGCGGCGGGGAGGAGGAGTCCTGGACCCTGTGCCAGGACAGCATGCGGGCGATTGAGGGGGGAGCAGGTGACGCGACGGGAGATCTTCAGCCCGGAGGAAGTGGGCGCGCTGGTCTTCTTCGTCCAGCGCCGCCTGCCCAGGACCATCGCGGGAGGCGGCAGGATCGCGGCCGGCTACAACATCCAGGAGCGCCGGAAGCGGTGGCAGAAGGTGTGCTGGCCTTGTCCCAACTCTCCGGGGTCCAGCCCACCTACTGCCAGGCCACCCACCGCTGGACGGACCTCCTGGACCGGGAGCGCGACCTGCTGGACCAGCTCGGCTTGGAGTTCCCCGGCTTGGTGAGTAGTAGTAGCTATTTCATCACTCACTACTATGCTTTCTCCTGCTCTGTGTTGTTGTATTGCAAATATTTATTTTTTACATGGAGCAAGCCAATAATGCTGCTGACGATTACATTGTAGTTAAATTATTTTTCAAAATCTTCTGTGCATTTCAGGTGCACTGCTCCCCTTCCCAGAGGCGTTGCTACTATGCATATTTGTTTTCTATTTTGTGGTCTCATTGGCTTGAGTAACTATTATGTATGAGTGTACTTTACAGAACTGCGTAATGCTAGACACTAGGGGGCAGATTACATTTACAAGCCCCTTGCGCCACGTTTATGTTGCCTTGCGTGACGCAACAGCGGCGTAAACGTAGCGCATCCCTGCGAGTCATTTACAGCGTGACTCATCTAGGGAGATGCGTCACGTTATAAAGCCATGGGCCTGCGCCACAATGGGTGCGTTTCTAGTACGCAGGGTGGGCGGTCCAGCGGCTGTGCGCCTCGCAAAAGTGCCTGCGTGAAATCTACAAGATTTAACGCAGGCACTTCTGCGACGCTGCTACGTCAATTCAATTCCTTATGCCTGCTTGAAGCAGGCGTAAGGACTGACACAGCATGTTAAGTATTGGGTGGCCCTGAGCATTACTGGAGTTGCATTGCGTTGGCGACGTGACTCCAGCGATGCGCCGCTCTTACGTGACGAGATGCGTCACACAAGTGCCTACCCTTGCGCCAGGGCGCGCCGCATTGTAAATGAGGCGCATCTGCCGTGTCGCAAGGGTAGTTTTGCGTGACGCATTTGATCTGGCGCATCTCTGGAGATGCGCCAGAACGCGTAAGTAAGTATGCCCCTAAGGGGCAGAATTGCAATTACCGTCGCATCCCTGCAAAGTAGCAGGCATGCGCCAGTAATTGTGCGGCCCGCTACCACCACCAAACATGGTGCGCCGTATTTGCAATGCCGCGCACCATGGGCCCAAAACGTCACTGAAGCTTTACTGCTGGAGTTGCGTCGCAACGATGGCACAGCTCCAGCAATGCTCTGGGGTACCCTATCTCCCCAATGCTGGGTCAAGCCGTACGTCTGCTTCAAGCAGTTGCAGGGTTTGTGTGACGCATCATTGTCCTAAAGGTGACTGATTGAAATTTTGTAGATTTCCCTCAGCCACTTTTAGATGTGTTCCTGCGCAGGAATGCCCTCCCTTGCGCCGGAACGCCCCCTGATGGCGCAGGGCTTTATAACGGGATGCATCTCCCAAATGCGTCAGGTTGTTATTATTATACGCCGCACCATGGCGCCTCTTTTGTTCAGCTGCTGCATCACAAAAGTCACGCAAGAACGGAGCAAAAGAGCCTCAAGGGGCTTAAATCTGCCCCTTCCTTTGTACCCCTGACAATAAGAAAAATAGTGGCGGTGGATTGATAGTTTGACTATTTAAATGACTGGTTATGTAGCAGGCAACTGTTAGTGTTGTCACTGATCTGACTGAAATCACAATGGAGTTTGTCTGTCACTTTGCGTCTTGCCTGCGGACTGCTGCCTGCCAGTCCTAGATGAACCTTTCAGTGTTTTGTTTAGTGAGTTACGTGACTTTCGATGTCCCAGGTCCGCAAATCAATGAAAACTAACCCTAATCAATATAATTTCGCGGAAATATTTTGTTATTGTTGTTTTGAAATGTTTGATTTGGTTGACATTGACAAGCAACAATCATCCATGTTTTCTGTTCTTTCTTTCATGTTGTACGTCAGCTCCCCCCAGGGGCGAGGGGACACAGGAGCAGCAGGCGGCGGCGGATGCTGTTGAACAGGGCCAGGATCGGGCAGGCGAGGGCTCCTTTGCTGGCCCCAGTAAGTTTTCATTTTAGACTAGTACCTATTTTTCCTAGCGTTCCTCATTTGTTTTTTTCAAAATCGTCTTTGATCTTCGTGTAAACTGTATCTAAATTCTTATCCTGCCTCTACTATGACTCCCTGTGGTATTACTAGATTATTCTTATTAGTCTGTCTGTGTAGCTAACTAAGATTGCACGGTTGGCGAAACTCCCATTCTAGTCAGCAATAGCTCTATCAACTTAGTGCAGTCCTCTGGGATTGTCCATAATGTCTTTTGAAGTGTTCTATCTGCTTTGAAAATTCCCAACTATAAAATGTGAATGACCACCAAGAAAGAATAAGATACTACCTTTTGGTTTGGATAGGAGGACAATCCATACCACTACTGTTGCGGGGACAATTCTTCTGCAGAAACAGAACTATGGACAATGAATAGTGCATTGCTTATCAATTTTAATAGGCGCTGTTAGAGTTTCCACATACCTCTGTGATAACAGACTTTGAACCCCCAATGTCCTTACTGACTGACTACATAGTGTGGCACAGTCATTTACCTCCTGAATTCATCGATGATTGATCCCCAATGATGATTATCCAACGCAGCTCAAGAGTACGGAGTCAGAGTCAAGAAGTGTCAGAGGCACGGACTCATGCTTGCAAAAATTGCAAAACCTTTCGCTCAGTCACTCTAGTCATAATAAAACTAAACGTTTAACTGATAATGGAAAAGTGGTTAGTGCTGACGATTAATTGAAGACATTTCTTGTGGTCGAGCCGAGCTCTCACCTGGTTTCAACTTGATCTTGTTGTTAGAAGTCCATCTTCTGTCTGTGTGGAGAAAAATGGTGCGTGTTAAAAAGCCAGCTTTCATCAGTTGTGCCAAAAAGTGCAGCAAGACAACACCCTTCCCTGGAAAAAGGGACATTTTTTTTAACTTTAGAGTAGACAGTCACAAATTACATTGTTTTCACATGTCTTCATTCCTAGACCAAATACTAGTGAGTGGTTTATTCTAACATTCTTAAATGTACTTTGTAGGTGGAACATCTGGTGGCGGGAGGTGGTGGTGCTCGACACGGAGGCGGAGGGCACTTCTTCAGGGGAGGAGGCGGCGGCTGTAGTGCCGGCTGTGAGAGTTGAGACGGTGGTGGTGGCGGGCAGAGGTAAGCTCTTATATATTCCTTACTTATTGAGAATGAAGACGTGGCTGGGAAGGAAAGAATATGAGATGCATGGCTGGGTGAATGATGAAGCAATGATGGGTGGAAGGACAACAGCCTGGGTGGGTGACACAGAAACTGTATGTGTCCATATACTTTGAATAGATGAATGCCTGGAACATGCTACTATCTGACTCTGAGATAGCATATGTGTATCTAGAGCAGGGGTACTCATAGTAGGGCCCGCGGGCCGGTGACGGCCCGGCAAGCCTTCCTTGGCGGTGCGCAGACCTTGCAGACAATCACTGCTCCCCCGGCCCCCACAGAGCAGAGCCCCCACAGAGCAGAGTGGAGATGCAGGGCCACAAAGAGGTGAAATAGAACAAAGCCTCTGCTCTGTGGGGTCGGGCGAGCAGTGATTGTCAGGGTGGAGATGCAGGGGTGCTACAACAAACAAAGCCTCAATAATATGTTAATGGTCTTTTAAAGACCTGTTAAGTACTTTGGTGTGGCTGTCTGTGTGTGCGCGTTGAGGAAGCTGTCTCAGCCCGGGCTGAAGGCTGACACAGACAGACACACACACAGTGAGATGGCAGAGGGGGAGGGAGAGGGAGGGCAGGAGGGAGAGAGAGATGGCGAGGGAGGGCAGGAGGGAGAGCAGGAGGGAGAGAGATGTATGTAAAGGCTGGGTCTGGTGGCTCAGTGGATGAAGGCATCTGCTGCAGGGACCTGTGTGCAACCTCATGGTCACAAGTTTTCGTTTTGCTTTAGGCCCGCCCCCTCTGACTCCGCCCCCACCAGTGCGGCACTCGGCCACAAACTACACTGTAAATTTAGCCCCCGAGAGAAAGTTTGTGAGTACCCATGATCTAGAAAGAGTAGACGGTCAGTGGATGAACTAAGTGTAACTTTGAAGAGCATGTAACACTGCACCCGCACGTCCATTCCAGTGTAGGAAAGGCAAGGAAAAGAAGTTGTAATTTTGTCCAAATACTACCATCAATAGTAGCAGTAGTTTGTATTGCAAGCACAGCATAGATCCGGTTATTACAGTGGCCACTCCCTACCTCTCTTAATAAGTTTAGTAGTACTCAGTTATTCATGTGTGGATGTATCACTGGTCACTCAATAAAAAGCAAAGCACCTGAAGTCATCCCATTTGTAAGCAAAAACATCCCATGTGAAGTGATAGATAATCAGATTATTTATCTTCTTCATTTTCCATTTCTAGTTCTCATTTGCACTGTAGGGTGAAAGTTAAATTAATTCAGCAGTAGCCCTTGTAACAGAGTATTCTCAGTGCCACCCGTAATAGAAAAGTAAGAGCTTTACCACCTGCATGTACTGGACCGGTACAGTAACGCAAGTCTAGGTCACTCATCATGGCGTGCGTCTCTTTTTCTCGGGTGCAAGTTCACTGCGCTGGCATTATGCCGGCTTGCAGAAGATAACATACCAATTTTCCTAAACAAGAGACAAGAAGAAGAATAAGACTGGTGTACTTTCATAGTCGACTCCAATGGAAGTCCATAGTGCTCGTAGAATTTGTTCCTTAAACTCCCACTAATGTTAGAGCAAGGATGAAGAAGTGGGAGGTTAGATAGATACTGGCCTCAATAGTTATGTAATGTGCTTGCAAGTTGCTAGTTGTACTGTAACACACATTTCTGCTGAATGATTGAGTTAATCTTAAAGAGCATTGGTTACAGACTATGTCTTTCTTTCTTCATATAGATGCTCCTTCCAAACCAACAAGGAGGAAGGAGCTGGCTAGAGCGGCCCGGCAACGGAGGATCGATGCCACTGTTGCTGAATATCCGCGGCTGGTGGCCCTGGAGGACGACGAAAGTGCGCAGTCGACCACGACAACAACGTCGGCTGCATCGGCCTCCGTGCCCCCACGGGCTGCCACCCAGCACAGTGCTCCAGCCAGACCAAGCCGGGCTGCCAAAGCCAAACGCCGATGCCAAGCAGCAAGGACAACAGCTGCCTCTCACAGCCATTGCAACTGCAAGGCACGCCTGCGCCGCAGTACCCTGAGGGTGTCCCGCCTTCAGCATGAGCTCCACCACTTTACCAACGTGTTGGAGGGGCTCCGCTTAGAGCACGCCTTGCTCCGCGAGGAGTTTGATGCCCTGGCCCAAAAAGTCAACAGCATCCACCCATAGTGTCCCTTGCCCCTTTTTTAGAGACTTTTGGGGGGTGGGAATCGGGATTTGGGTTTGGGACTTTTAAAGGACAACCGTTGGGGTTAGGGAGGTTCTTGCGGGAGATTATTTTGTTAGGGATATAAATATACTTTTTAAAACTTTATCTGAGCATACCTGTTTTTTACTGCTTACCTGGGGGGTGGGGGTTTAACAGTAACTTTGTTTTCCTGAAAGTTTAGTTCCACTTTCTTCCTTTAAGTGTAAATGCCCAAATGTTTTCAACACTAAGTGCCTCTCACAGAGTAAGTGAAGTGAATTCAAGAGTCCTAGGACTTTAGTAGTACTACCGTCAATCTCTCGTCTCTCCTAATACTCCATTATACCCCCTCCCACCAAACGCTTATCATACCTGTAATTTGTGTTTCAAAGTAGGGCTAGGCACAGGGCTGGCTCCACGGGAAATGGCGATTAAGGTTGGCAATCCTGGGCGGATGAAATGTCCTCATTGAGGTGGTACTAGTGGTGTGACACAGTGGCAGTTGCATGCCTATGAAAAAAAAGAAAATGAAATCTGGTTTGTCCTGAGCATTACAACGGTACAATAGAGAATATAGCAGGTGACAGTACACTAGAACAGTGCCACATTGTAGCCTAACAAATGGTAAAGTATAACTACTAATTCGGTTGAAGTTCTTTGACATTAGCAATGGGTCTTTGTCAAGCAGAGTAAGAATATATCTTCGGATTTCTTCACCAGCCTGTTGCTATCACCTTATCCTCCCCAGCAAGTGTGTGGATTTATTGCTGTAATTTAGTCACACATCAATCAAAACCACACAGCCCGGGGGAAGAGGGTCAGGGTTTGAAAAATGGATGGGTACGGGGGTTTTTGGGAAAGGTTTTGGGAGACAAGAAAAAATAGCACAGCATGGACAAACAATTAAACATAAACAAATCTTTGGGTACAAACCTATCCATCAATCTTTGAAAGTGCATGCACTACTGCATGCATGTCAGTGAAAAGTAAGTAGTACTTTCGACAACTGTGGAAGAAAGAATGCGACAGTACAGGGCTGCATTAATTGTTATGCTTTTTAACTTGCATATCTCTGCAGTCTGAGAAACACTTTGTACATTAATTTAGCTTGGAAAATAGCAGAAGTAAAACCTATACAATGGCTGGAGGGATGAATTTAGAAGCAGAGATCAAAGAAATGCGGAGTCACACTCATAGAAGTTCACGGTCATAACCATTACTTAAAAATTAGAAAAGAAGCAATACTACTGTATGTATGTTGTTGTAGTTGTCCTGTTGAATTTGGGAAGTTGCATCCATCCAACCATTCCTCCTATTAGCGGGACTCCTCCATTCCATCTGACGCTCAGTCCATTAATGTTGGTGACCAGAAGACACCCTATCCACTGCCTGCCTGGCAAAAAAAAAAAAAAGGTAGTGAGCGAAATCTCCCAGGGATTGTGAAAATCACTGAAAAATCAGAACAATCCCAAGCCATCCAGCCCCTCCATGATGTTTAAATTCAAGACACCCCACAGAAAAACTCAGTCCACCCACCACTGAGTACCCCTGGGCAAAAGGCCCCAAAACAGCCCAAAAATCGAAAATCCCAAAACTGTAGTTGCAACAACTGTAATGCCCCAAACAAACTTACTTGTGAAATTTCTAATCCAAAAGTGATCCAAAGAAAGTCAAAAAGGCCTCAAATCCAAATATCCAGCAGCATCCACAAAAAGTAATCCTTCCAGCTCCAGATCCAAATGAAAAGTGACCAGGAGATGGACAAAGCACTGGGAGGAGCCTGCTGGACAGGAACAGGAAGTTGAAGACTGTGGGGCACTTCCTTCCTCCCCCAAACCCCTTCCCCAAAATGGACTCCTCGCAAAAAAAAGTGCAGGCAAATGTCAACCTGAGGAGTTATTCAGATAAAATCATCATTTCCAGAAGGTTTATGCTGCTTGCTGGTGGATTTCTTGTGCAGAATTGCAAATTTTGTATTTTCGCGAGTGCGAGATTGTTGCTGCTCGCTGCATCTACAAGGTCGCAATTGCGAAGTGCCGCTATACGTGATCACGGCGTACTCGCATTGACAAACTCTTGCTGTGCAAGTTGGCAAACCGCGATGTTATAATCGCGCTCGCCAAATTCCCGCAGGATTTGCAAGGCACGCCGGCGCCGCTTAAACCTCAGAGTTTCGTACCTGGAGCAGGAGGTCCATAACTATAAGAATTTGTTGGAGGGCCTCCGCTTCGAACATGCCACCCTTCACATGGAGCATGATGCCCTGGCTGCTAAAGTCAACAGCACCCTGCCTTAGTGTCTCTTGCCCCTTTTTTAGAGACTTTTGGGGGGTGGGAATTGGGAGTTGGGTTTTTGGGGGACTTTTGAAGGACAATCGTTGGGGTTAGGGAGGGTCTTGCGGGAGATTATTTTGTTAGGGCTATAAAAATATACTTTTTGAAACTTTATATGACCATACCTGTTTTTTACTGCTTTTGAGTCTGGTGGGTGGGGGTTTAACAGTAAGTTTGTTTTCCTGAATAGTCCGAGGACTTTAGTAGTACTACCGTCAATCTCTTGTCTCTCCTAATACTCCATTATACTACCTCCAACCAAACGCTAATCTTACCTGTAATTTGTGTTTGAAAGTAGGGCTAGGCCCAGGGCTGGCTCCACGGGAAACAGCGAATAAGGTTGGCAATCCAGGGCAGATGAAATTTCCTCCTCATTGCGGTGGTACTGGTGGTGTGACACAGTGGCAGTTGCATGCCTATGGAAAAAAAGAAAATGAAACCTGGTTTGTCCTTACTGTAGCATTACAACGGTACGATAGAGAATATAGCAGGTGACAGTACACTAGACTACAACAGTGCCACAATGTAGCCTAACAAATGGTAAAGTACTTATAGTATAACTTGTACTTGCGTAGGATTTCTTTGACATTGGCTAATACTACAAGAAATAGTACTGAAGCTGAGTAAGTCTAGAATATATCCTCAGATTCCTTCACCAGCCTGTTGCTATGACCTTATCCTCCCCAGCAAGTGTGTGGAATTATTGATGTCAGTTAGTCACACATCAAGCAAAACCACACAACCCGGGGGAAGAGGGTTAGGGTTTGTAAAATGGATAGGAATGGGGGTTTCTTTTTGGGTAGGTTTTGTTGAGAGAAAAAAAAAGCACAGCATGGACAAACAATAATTGAACATAAAGAAATTTTTAGTTACAAAGCTAACCATAAATCTTTTACGTGACATAAAGGAAGTGCATGCACTACTGAATGCACTGTTACAGAAAAGTAAGTAGTACTTTCGACAACCGTGAATGCCAGAATGCGACAGTACAGGGCTACATTAAATTAGGTTAAAAAAATAGCCGAAGTAAAACATATAGAATGGCTGTAGGGATCAATTTAGAAGCAGAGAGAGATCCAAGAAATGCAGTCACACACACTCATTGAATAAAATAATGGATACTGTATCTGTATTGTTGTAGTTGTCCTGTTGAATTTGGTAAGTAAGTTGCATGCAGCAAACAATTCCTCTTATTAGCGGCACTCCTCCATTCCAGCTGACACTTCGTCCATCAATGTTGGTGACCAGAAGACACCCTGTACACTGCCTGCCTGGCGGATGCTGAATTGCGGCTCGCTAATGTGAAGCCTGACTCCATCCTTTTTTGCCCCATTGCAGACTGAAACCCGGCCTGTAATTATTGAACAAAAAACAGCACTGATAAATAAATATAAGGTATATACACTGTGTAGTGCAAAAAGTCACACTTTGATTTTCCTAATAGACAGTACAACATCTTTTCAAGGATAAATAAGTATGAGCTAATTAATTTAGCGGATCTTTCCCCTCAAGCTAGGTGTACTGTAAACAGTGTTTTAGAGCAAAATTAGACCTTACCAGCAGTGCTTCCACCCAGACCCTTACTAAAGCCAGTTGCAAAAATGTAGAAGACCCCCAATCAGATCTCAAAAAACGAGGTCTAGCAGAAAACTGGTGACAAAACGTACTTCGAAAGTAAAAGTAGGCCAAAATACCCCCTTACCCACCGTGGATTGTATTCAAACCACTTGCAAGCAAGCAAAAGTATCCATAGCCAGCATCGCTCCAAGACTCGAAAACCCCCCCACCCAAACACATGCAATAGAAATACTGCTAACCCTAACGAGCCCTAAGTTATGAATAGTGGCAGAGGCTTTGTTTAACTATGCCAAATCCCCCCTTTCCTACCATGGATTTTCTTCAAATGACTTGCAACCAAAATTACACATTCTCACAAGTGCTCTAAGACCCCAGAACTCAGTTGCAAAAATCTAGAACACCCCAAAACACATGCAATCCTGCTGCTAGGGCTAACCCTAACGAACCCTAAGTTATAAAAAGTGCCAAAAGGGTTTTCCTTATGGATTTTGTCCCAACCACTTCTATCCGGTATTAGACCTTCCCAGGAATGCCCCAAGACCCGCCAACCCACCCGCCAAAAAGCACAACACCCCCAAACAGCCCAAAAGCAAAATCTCATACTTACAATATTTCTCGGCCTTCGGTCCAAACGCGCTGTGTAGCTAGGCCATAACTCCAGTTTACCACCACGGATTTCCTGAAAAGGAAATGCAATCAAGATTAGAGTGTCCCAGCAGTGCTCCCAGACCCCGAAACCCACCCACAAACACCAGGAAGCCCCCCAAACAGGCCCCCGAAAACGCTACATTGAGCAAAATGTCAGAAATAGCAAAAAAAGAATCAGCGTGGATTTTGTCCCAACCACTTCTATCCGGTATTAGACCTTCCCAGGAATGCCCCAAGACCCGCCAACCCACCCGCCAAAAAGCACAACACCCCCAAACAGCCCAAAAGCAAAATCTCATACTTACAATATTTCTCGGCCTTCGGTCCAAACGCGCTGTGTAGCTAGGCCATAACTCCAGTTTACCACCACGCATTTCCTGAAAAGCAAATGCAATCAAGATTAGAGTGTCCCAGCAGTGCTCCCAGACCCCAAAACCCACCCACAAACACCACGAAGCCCCTCAAACAGGCCCCCGAAAATGCTACATTGAGCAAAATGTCAGAAATAGCAACAAAAAAAATCAGCGTGGATTTTGTCCCAACCACTTCTATCCGGTATTAGACCTTCCCAGGAATGCCCCAAGACCCGCCAACCCACCCGCCAAAAAACACAACACCCCCAAACAGCCTAAAAGCAAAATCTCATACTTACAATATTTCTCGGCCTTCGGTCCAAACGCGCTGTGTAGCTAGGCCATAACTCCGGTTTACCACAACGGATTTCCTGAAAAGCAAATGCAATCAAGATTAGACTGTCCCAGCAGTGCTCCCAGACCCCAAAACTCACCCACAAACAGCCGGAACCCCCCCCCAAAGAGCACCTCAAATGCAAGCAAGTCAGCAAAAACACAAAAAGAATTCCGCCTCCGATTTGGTCCAAACCACTTTTATCCGGTATTGGAGCTTCCCAGCAATGGCCCCAGAGCCGTCAACTCACCCGCAAAGAAGTAGAACACCCCCACAAGTGCTGAGTCTTTCTTCATTGGGCGTAATCCAGCCCTCTGCTTTGATGGAAATAGGAGTCTGGAGGAGGAGGATAGAGGAGCATGTTCTTCTGAACTTGTGAACCTGAGGAATGCAGACTGCGGCACCTTCAAATCAATAAGCAAACAAGTGAAGACAGTTCTGCTGATGGGCTTGTTTTTGTGATTAGGTGATTAAAGTTTGAATTATATTAACTGTGCACAACAAAGAAAGATAGACACACAGGAATGAAAGTGAATAAGGACGAAAAAGAAAGTTATTGATTCATTGTCTCATTTTCAAGGCTCGGTGTTAAGGTCCAGGAATAAGAATAAGGCTTCGTCTTCATACTCTGCGAATTCAGGCAGGGTGAGCTCAGTGTCACCTGACAGAGTAGAAATTCCCTCATCTACGTTGCCTTCCACCTCGTCTTCATCCGGCGCGCTTTCTCGTACTCTGCAATCTGGTGGTATGAGGTGCTGATTCATCTTGATCATTGTTAACCTCTCCACATTTTTGGGCAAGAGGCGGCTCCGTTTGGGAGTTACAATGGCACCAGCAGCACTGAAAACACGTTCAGAAGACACGCTTGCGAGTGGGCAAGACAAGTAGTTTAAAGCCAGGTTGGAGAACTGTGGCCACAATTCTTTTTTCCCATGCCAATACGCCAATGGGTCAGCATTAACATAGACCTCTGTTGAGTCATTCAGATAGTCCTTCACCATCGACTCAAGGTCCTCATCCAAGGTTCCTCCACTTTGCTTAGCTGTTGCTGTGCCTGTGACCTTTTGAGAACCAAACCCAAGCCGAGCCAGCCAATCCTCTTCAGCCTCCAATGTTTCTGTTGTGTCTGGTGCAGATGATCCGGTTGCCGGTGTCTTTAACGGCTGAGAGGTCACTTGTGCCACAGCCACAGGTGCAGAAGTGGATTGTTTTGACTGTGGAAGGCCTGCTGATGCTGATGTACTGCCTTTTCCTTCAATTTTCTGCTGTTCTCTTTCAAACCTCTTGGCTGACAAGGCTAGCCAACGTTTGTACTTTGGAACATGTTCATCATCAAAAGGAAAGAATGCTTGGCCTGCCAGCGCCTTTTTGTAGCGTGGATCCAGAATAGTAGCACAAATGTAATGCTGTTCTGAGTGGATCATTTTAAGACGTTCATCACCACGTAGGCGCTCTAATAATTTCTCCGCCAAAACAAAAGGGTCTTTGTTTTTTTCATCTTTTTGAAACACAGAACACACCTCCTTCAGTTGGTGCTCCAGCATGTACAACAATGGGATAGCTTTTCCCAAATTACAGTCCTCCTTGCTGACTGCACGCGTGAAGACCTCAAAAGGACGAAGCATGCGTGTCAGGCTTTTAACTATGTGCCATTGCTCCGCACCCATCCTCAGGTCCTTCTTAGCTGTACCCTGTGTTAAGAAATATTGATCGAGTACCGTATACTGCTCATACAGACGCTCAAGCATGTAGAAGGTTGAGTTCCAACGTGTTACCACCTCCTGGATGAGTGCTTTCACTGGCATTCGACGGTCATGTAGCAGGCTCCTCAGATGCTTCCGGGCCTTAAAAGAATGGCTGAAATGGTTGCACATTTTTCGGCAGGTCTCTACTACCTCGTACGCTGGACTCTCTTTATCACTCAAGAATTTTTTGACAACCAGGTTTATACAGTGCGCCAAACACGGCACTCTAAAATAGTGACCCAGCTCCATGGCCTTAACTACATTGGCGCCATTATCCGTGGAAACATAACCAATCTGGCGTTTTTTTGGGGACAGCCAGTCAAGGACCTTTGTGTTAAACTCATCCAAAATGTTTTGTGCTGTGTGACGTTTCTCCAAACCAAACATGGCTAGTGTTGCATGTTTCCGAGCAGCTTTGAAAACTTGGTCCGGGTCAACACCTGCGTTTAGCTTTGCTTTAACCCCTGAAAAATAGACCCAGTGTGCAGTGATGCACATGTAATCAGCGCCTGCGCCACTGGTCCACATGTCTGTTATCAGATGTATAGTGTGAACAGCACTCTTCTGCAAAGCTGCCCCAATCACCTCCAGCACATCTTCATGTAGTGCTGGAACCGCAACTCTGCAAAATAGAACCGGCTAGGAACCTTGCATTTAGGGCAGAGCACTGCCACTAATTCTAGAAAACCAACCCCTTCTACAAAAGAAAAAGGGAGAAGGTCCAGAGCTAGCATTTTAGCCAGCTTAGTGTTATACAGACGCGTCAGTGGGTGGTTGCGTTCATATTGCGCTTCTGTAAACAACATCTTTTTAATGTTGCCCTGGACCAAGCATTTACGGGATGATGATGATATCTTCGACCCAGTTAAGCTCGCTGATGAACTTTTGCGCATTGGTGTCTCACTCTCTCCCACACTCTTAGTGTGGCTCACATGGGGTGTGCTGCTGACAGGGGTACTGGGTGTAAGTGAAGTGTTTGACACGTCTTCTTCCTCCTCGTCATCATCAGATGAAACAGCATTACGTGCAATTCGGGCTTCCTTGATCGCCTGTAGGTGCGCAAACCATTGGACAGCGTGCTTTCTTTCAAGATGACCTCTCTGGCCTCCGGTACCATAGTTGGAACCAAACTTACCACGACTAACTGCAAACTTACAAATGCTACAAATGGCGAGGTTTTCCTTTTTTGTGGAAACACTAAAGAAGTCCCAAACTGCGGACTTGAAATGTCTTTGGGGGCCGGAGGAGGCAGCGATACTGGTGGTGGTGGTCCTGCTGCTAATGCCAGATGAAGTGGAGGATGTGGATTGCCAAACTTCAGTACGTTTTGCACTTTCACCACCACTAATTGAGGTCGAGGTGGATGGAGGTCCCTTCTGGCGACTAAGAAATATGGAAGTGGTAGGTGTTGGTGTACTATTTAACTCCAATGATTGTGGTCTTTCTTCCATTGCCTCCTCGTCGACAACATCATCACGCGCAGCAGCTTCTCGGGCTAGGGTCAATATGTCTTTTTGCTGCATGCCCGCTGGGGCTGCAGTGACCTTTATGATGACTGGCTCGTCATCGTGAGAGGCTTCATCAGCAGCAGTATCCGTCACTTCTTGTTGAGCCTCATCACACTCCATAGCTATGAGTTTTTCGATGACCTTCCTTTTACGCTTAGGTACCTTTGTCAGATCATGGTGTGCCTCACTCTCAGACCGCAGTGGTGGTTCCCAAGTTTGATCCATATCATCAGAAGGAGGTGGGCTTGAAGAAGATGTAGACACCCCCCTTGATCTTTTCCTTACTAGGGATGTGGAAACAATGAATGATCATCAGGAGGAGTGGCTTCCTCAAATGATACCTCGGTTTGATTGTCGATTTCCTGATGTGCCCCTACTTCGGGAGGAACAACTATTGTGGACACTTGTGACCCTCCATGCACCTCTGCTTGCGCATCTCCTTGCGCTGCCTCTCCTTCCACATGTACTTGGGCTTGTACTTGCACATGTGGTTGTTGTTGCGGCTGTGGTTGTTCAACACTTGTCAGATGAGTTACAACAACCTGTGTTGATTCAGGGACATTGCTGCTACTTTCTTGCGATGAGCCAACATCACTGGTCGATGGTGATTGAAGAAGACCACTGACTGCCTGTGCAGCACTCAAGGGCTTTGACTTAAGTTGGCATGGTGGTGGAGGCACTGAGCCCAATGGGGCGGGGGTGCTGCTCCCAGCTTGGTCCCCAGCAGATCCCGCTGCTGCTGCAGGCGTACTTTTTTTTTACTCCCAAAAAACGCGGCGGCCGTCACACCAGCCTCCTTGGTAACTTGCTTCTTCTGCTCCTTACTGGCAACTTTCTTGCTAGAGGAGCTACGGAGAAATTTTTTTGGGGCCATCTTCTTCAGAGCAGGTCAGAACAGCAGGCCGCAGTTGCACGAGTTGCAGAGTTGTCTGTGGCCAGACGTGACGTCGCGTGACGTTATGCTGCACACACACACTGCAGTAGGACTTCTTCCTGGCACTGGTGGTTCTCTTGAGTCTTGTGCACCTAAAAGCAATGGAAGACAGAGGAACATCAGTTCAGTTATACACCCCAAAAAAGGGCCTGTAGCAGCACTCAAAATGGCCCCCAACCACATGGCCTGTCCACAACAGGCCAAAAAAACGAAAATCACAGAAAAATCAGCACAATCTCAAGCCATCCAGCCCCTCCATGATGTTTAAATTCAAGACAACCCACAGAAAGACTAGGCACATGCACCACTCACTACCCCTGGTGAAAAGGCCACAACAGGCCAAAAAAATGAAAATCACAGAAAAATCAGCACAATCCCAAGCCATTCAGCCCCTCCATGATGTTCAAATTCAAGACAACTGTTGGACAGGCCTCGTGGCACGCCCGACCCCTCCCCGCATGGCGGGTCGTGGACCACTGCTACCCCTGTGCCCCCGACAAGACCCACACCAGCAACCCGCCGGGTCAACCCCCAGCTCTTCCCCGACGGAACACCGGCTCATAATCATAACATTCTCGGCTGGCCCGGGTCCCTTCCCGAACCACCATCTCCGGCCCAGCCGCCATCTTGGACCCTCCACGACCAGGCCTCGTGGCCTAGAGTCGACCTCAGCCTCAGGCCCAGCCACCATCCACCCAGGGGGTAAAGAGACCACTTGGCGAGTCAATGGAAGAAGGAGTGTCGTTGGCTCCCCTCCGCCAGGTTTCGATCACCCCCAGCCTCCCTGGGCGCTGGCTCCACCCCCCTCCTGGGTGTCTGGACTCCCTCATCCCGGACCTCCTGACCTCCAAGTGCGAGGGTTCGGACATCAAAGGGCACCAGACCTATAACTGGGGAAGCTCCAGAGCAGGAAGGCAGTTGTATCCTGGAGTCGAGAGACACCAAGACGAACTCATCCTTGGAGGCCTGCTGGCGCTGCCGCGGCTCCTCTTCGTGAACCATCGTGAAGGCCTGCTGGCGCTGCAGCAGCTCATCCTCTTCGTGAACTATCTTTGAAGGCCTGCTGGCGCTGCCGCGGCTCATCCTCTTCGTGAACCATCGTGAAGGCCTGCTGGCGCTGCCGCGGCTCATCCTCTTCGTGAACTATCTTTGAAGGCCTGCTGGTGCTGCTGCGGCTCATCCTCTTCGCAAACTATCTTTGAAGGCCTGCTGGCGCTGCCGCGGCTCATCCTACTCGTGAACCATCGTGAAGGCCTGCTGGCGCTGCCGCGGCTCATCCTCTTCGTGAACCATCTTGAAGGCCTGCTGGCGCTGCCCCGGCCCCCACTTGGGAACCCTCCAGCTCGAGGATTGAGAGCTATACACCAGCTACCCCTGTACCGGACCGGTACTGAGACTGTCCCGCTACCCCCTTTCCCAAGAGACTAGAATTGAAGGGATCATCGTATCTAGACCCTGCTGTATCGTCAAGTTAACCTGCCTAAGAATACCGATAAAAGTGTACAGAACCTATCTTTGTGTGGCGTCCATCTGTGGGGGGGTAGTTGCTCATCCGTACGATTGAAGGAGAGGGCCCTCGCCAAGAGGCCTCTCCCCCTTGCTCAGCCGACCCTCCGGGTCCCTGTCTAACATTGGTGGCCAGCGGCGCGATCCGAGCCGACGCATAATCGTACAGAAAGTAACTCGCCCCACGACGCACGGCAACAATGACGACGAAAGAGAGTGGAACAACCGCAAAATTCCAGATGGAACGGCTGGAAGAATACGGCCACAAAGAATTGAAACAATTCTGCATAGACTTGGGCATCACTACCACGGGACTGAGCACCAAAGATGACCTCAAGCACACCTTGGAATCTTGGGTGGAGACGGGAGCGTCCCCACCCCAAAACGAAAGCATTGAGACCACAGAGACAATTACCACCCCCGTAGAAGAAAGAAGAGCGGGCCTCTCGTCCGAAGAGGCCCGAGAACGGGAGAGAAGCCGGCTCCACGAGTTGGAACTGGCTCGACTCCGCTTAGATGGAGAACTAAAACTGGCAGAACAAAAGATAACCCTCGAATACTTACGGCTCCGGGAAGAACGAGAAGAGAAAAAGAGCACCCTCAAGGGTATGAATATGGGCCTGGAGGAGCCCCTACGCCGCCAATGGGACGTGCTGCTACCCTGCCTCCTATTTGCCTACCGGGAGGTCCCCCAGAAGTCCCTGGGGTTCAGCCCCTTCGAGCTCCTGTATGGGCACCCCGTCCGGGGCCCCCTCAGCCTGGTCAAGGAAGGGTGGGAGGTGACCCCCCAGAAAACTCCTCCTGATGTGGACAAGTACCTCTTGACCCTCTGGAACCAGACTCGGCGGTTCAGGGAACTCGCCAAGGCCAACCTCGAAGCCAGCCAAGAACACATGAAACGTTGGTACGATCAAAATGCCTCCTCCATTGAGTTCGAGCCGGGAGAACAGGTCTGGGTCATGTCCGCGGTCAAACCTTGCGCCCTCCAGGACAAATGGACAGGACCCTTCAAGGTGGTGGAGCGCAAGGGCCCCGTCACCTACCTGGTGGACCTGGAGTCCCCCCGGAACCCTCTCCATGTCCTCCATGCCAACAGACTTCAGCCTCACTTTGTACGCTCTGAACTTAGCCTCCTGATGGCTACCGACAGTGGGGCTGAAGAAGACTCCGAGCCCCTCCCCGGCCTCCTGAGGACCCTCGAAAAAGATGGCTCCGTGGAAGGAGTCCACCTCTCCGATGCCCTGTCCCCAGCACAACGCAAAGACTGCCAAGACTTGCTACAGCAACTTGCCGACCTATTCTCCCTCATCCCTGGGGTCACCCCCTGGTGCCTCCACGATGTTGACACCGGGGATAGCCCCCCTTTCCGGCACAGGACTTACCGAGTACCTGATCGAGTACGCGCCTGCATCCAGTCAGAAGTCTCCAAGATGCTGGCCCTAAGAGTAATCGAGCCCTCCGACAGTCCTTGGGCCAGCCCAGTCGTGCTGGTTCCCAAGGCCGCCGCCCCTGGAGTCGCCCCAGAGCTCAGGTTTTGTGTGGACTACCGGGGCTTGAACGCCATCACCCGGACAGACGCTCACTCCATCCCCCGAGCAGATGAACTGATCGACAGCATGGGGGCCGCCCGCTACTTGAGCATCTTTGATTTGACCGCGGGCTATTGGCAGATCGGCCTCACCCCCGGTGCTCAGGAGCGGTCCGCCTTCTCCACCCCGGATGGCCACTACCACTTTAAAGTAATGCCCTTCGGAATCAAAAACGCCCCCGCCACCTTCCAGAGGCACGTAAACAAAGTATTGGCGGGACTGGAGGAGTTCAGCGCCGCCTATCTGACGATATTGCCGTGTACAGCCGTCAATGGGCAGAGCACCTCCAACACCTCTGGGAGGTCCTGACCGCCCTCCGACGGGCAGGACTAACAATCAAGGCCAGCAAGTGCCAAATCGGCCAAGGGTCCATGACCTACCTGGGGCACCAGGTGGGAAGTGGCCAGGTGGCCCCTCTCCAGCTCAAGATCGCTGCCATCCAGGCTTGGGAGCCCCCAGTAACCCAAACAGAGGTCCGCGCCTTCCTGGGGCTCACTGGATACTACTGGCGCTTCGTAAAAGACTATGGCAGCATTGTGGGGCCCCTCACAGAACTCACGTCCAAAAAGAACCCCCAGAAAGTACACTGGACCCCTGAGTGTCAGGCTGCCTTTGAGAACCTCAAATCCGCCATGTGCAAAGCCCCCGTGCTCCAAGCCCCCGACTACAGCCGGGAATTCATAGTACAGACGGATGCCTCCGATCATGGCGTTGGGGCCGTCCTCTCCCAACTCAACACCGAGGGAGTTGACCAGCCCGTGGCCTTCATCAGCCGCCGCCTGCTGGCCCGAGAGCAGCGCTGGAGCACCATAGAGTGAGAGGCCTTCGCCGTGGTGTGGGCCCTCAAGAAGCTCCGGCCATATCTCTTCGGCACCCACTTCCGGGTACAAACAGACCACCGTCCTCTGCAATGGCTGATGCAGATGCGGGGAGAGAACCCGAAGCTGTTGCGTTGGTCCATCTCCCTGCAAGGGATGGACTTCACTGTGAAGCATCGCCCAGGCCAAGACCACGCCAACGCAGACGGCCTGTCCCGCTTCTTCTGCCTCGGCGAGGAGATTACCCAAGAGGATGGGTGACTCTCCCTGCCTTCAGCTGGGGGGGACGCATGTTGGACAGGCCTTGTGGCAGGCCCGACCCCTTCCCGCATGGCGGGTCGTGGACCACTGCTACCCCTGTGCCCCGGACAAGAACCACACCTGCAACCCGCCGGGTCAACCCCCAGCTCTTCCCCGACGGAACACCGGCTCATAATCATAACATTTTCGGCTGGCCCGGGTCCCTTCCCGAACCACCATCTCCGGCCCAGCCACCATCTTGGACCCTCCACGACCAGGCCTCATGGCCTAGGGTCGACCTCAGCCTCAGGCCCAGCCAAACCCCGACATCGAGGCACCACCATCCACCCAGGGGGTAAAGAGACCACATGGCGAGTCAATGGAAGAAGGAGTGTCGTTGGCTCCCCTCCGCCAGGTTTTGATCACCCCCAGCCTCCCTGGGCGCTAGCTCCACCCCCTGCTGGGTGTCTGGACTCCCTCATCCGGACCTCCCGACCTCCAAGTGCGAGGGTCCGCACATCAAAGGGCACCAGACCTATAACTGGGGAAGCTCCAGAGCAGGAAGGCAGTTGTATCCTGGAGTCGAGAGACACCGAGACAAACTCATCCTTGGAGGCCTGCTGGTGCTGCCGCGGCTCCTCTTCGTGAACCATCGTGAAGGCCTGCTGGCGCTGCCGTGGCTCATCCTCTTCGTGAACTATCTTTGAAGGCCTGCTGGCGCTGCCGCGGCTCATCCTCTTCGTGAACCATCGTGAAGGCCTGCTGGCGCTGCCGCGGCTCATCCTCTTCGTGAACTATCTTTGAAGGCCTGCTGGCGCTGCCGCGGCTCATCCTCTTCGTGAACTATCTTTGAAGGCCTGCTGGCGCTGCCGCGGCTCATCCTACTCATGAACCATCGTGAAGGCCTGCTGGCGCTGCCACGGCTCATCCTCTTCGTGAACCTTCTTGAAGGCCTGCTGGCGCTGCCGCGGCCCCCACTTGCGAACCCTCCAGCTCGAGGATTGAGAGCTATACACCAGCTACCCCTGTACCGGAACGGTACCGAGACTGTCCCGCTACCCCCTTTACTAAGAGACTAGAATTGAAGGGATCATCGTATCCCGGCCCTGCTGTATCGTCAAGTTAACCTGCCTAAGAATACCGATAAAAGTGTACAGAACCTATCTTTGTGTGGCGTCCATCTGTGGGGGGGTAGTTGCTCGTCCGTACGATTGAAGGAGAGGGCCCTCACCAGGAGGCCTCTCCCCCTTGCTCGGCCGACCCTCCGGGTCCCCGTCTAACAACGACCCACAGAAAGACTAGGCCCATGCATCACTCACTACCCCCGGGGCATAATGGATGAAAGCTAGGCAAAATGGGTGCAGGCCTGAGAACACTGCCTGCATTCAAAATGGCCCCATCCCTCCCAGCACATGGCCAGGGCCTGTACCTGCACTCAAAATGGCCCCCAACCACATGGCCTGTCCACAACAGGCCCAAAATACGAAAATCACAGAAAAATCAGCACAATCCCAAGCCATCCAGCCCCTCCATGATGTTTAAATTCAAGACAACCCACAGAAAGACTAGGCACATGCACCACTCACTACCCCTGGTGAAAAGGCCACAACAGGCCAAAAAAACGAAAATCACAGAAAAATCAGCGCAATCCCAAGCCATCCAGCCCCTCCATGATGTTTAAATTCAAGACAACCCACAGAAAGACTAGGCCCATGCGCCACTCACTACCCCTGGGCATAATGGATGATAGCTAGGCAAAATGGGTGCAGGCCTGAGAACACTGCCTGAATTCAAAATGGCCCCCTCCCTCCCAGCACATGGCCAGGGCCTGTAGCAGCACTCAAAATGGCCCCCAACCACATGGCCTGTCCACAACAGGCCAAAAAAACGAAAATCACAGAAAAATCAGCACAATCCCAAGCCATCCAGCCCCTCCATGATGTTTAAATTCACGACAACCCACAGAAAGACTAGGTGCATGCACCACTCACTACCCCTGGTGAAAAAGCCACAACAGGCCAAAAAAACGAAAATCACAGAAAAATCAGCACAATCCCAAGCCATCCAGCCCCTCCATGATGTTTAAATTCACGACAACCCACAGAAAGACTAGGTGCATGCACCACTCACTACCCCTGGTGAAAAGGCCACAACAGGCCAAAAAAACTAAAATCACAGAAAAATCAGCACAATCCCAAGCCATGCAGCCCCTCCATGATGTTTAAATTCAAGACAACCCACAGAAAGACTAGGCCCATGCACCACTCACTACCCCTGGGCATAATGGATGAAAGCTAGGCAAAATGGGTGCAGGCCTGAGAACACTGCCTGCATTCAAAATGGCCCCCTCCCTCCCAGCACATGGCCAGGGCCTGTAGCAGCACTCAAAATGGCCCCCAACCACATGGCCTGTTCACAACAGGCCAAAAAAACGAAAATCACAGAAAAATCAGCACAATCCCAAGCCATCCAGCCCCTCCATGATGTTTAAATTCAAGACAACCCACAGAAACACTATGCCCATGCACCACTCACTACCCCTGGGCATAATGGATGAAAGCTAGGCAAAATGGGTGCAGGCCTGAGAACACTGCCTGCATTCAAAATGGCCCCCTCCCTCACAGCACATGGCCAGGGCCTGTAGCAGCACACAAAATGGCCCCCAACCACATGGCCTGTCCACAACAGGCCAAAAAAACGAAAATCACAGAAAAATCGGCACAATCCCAAGCCATCCAGCCCCTCCATGATGTTTAAATTCAAGACAACCCACAGAAAGACTAGGCCCATGCACCACTCACTACCCCTAGGCATAATGGATGAAAGCTAGGCAAAATGGGTGCAGGCCTGAGAACACTGCCTGCATTCAAAATGGCCCCCTCCCTCACAGCACATGGCCAGGGCCTGTAGCAGCACTCAAAATGGCCCCCAACCACATGGCCTGTCCACAACAGGCCAAAAAAACGAAAATCACAGAAAAATCAGCACAATCCCAAGCCATCCAGCCCCTCCATGATGTTTAAATTCAAGACAACCCACAGAAAGACTAGGCCCATGCACCACTCATTACCCTTGGTGAAAAGGCCACAACAGGCCAAAAAAACGAAAATCACAGAAAAATCAGCACAATCCCAAGCCATCCAGCCCCTACGTGATGTTTAAATTCAAGAAAACTCACAGAAAGACTAAGCTCATGCAACACTCACTACCCCTGGTGGAAAGGCCACAGCAGGCCAAAAAAACGAAAATCACAGAAAAATCAGCACAATCCCAAGCCATCCAGCCCCTCCATGATGTTTAAATTCAAAACACCCCACAGAAAGACTCAGTGCACCCACCACTGAGTACCCCTGGGCAAAAGGCCCCAAAACAGCCCAAAAATCCAAAAGTCCAAAATTGTAGTTGCAGCAACTGCAATGCCCCAAACAAACTTACTTTTGAAATTTCTAATCCAAAAGTGATCCAAAGAAAGTCAAAAAGGCCTCAAATCCAAATATCCAGCAGCATCCACAAAAAGTAATCCTTCCAGCTCCAGATCCAAATGAAAAGTGACCAGGAGATGGACAAAGCACTGGGAGGAGCCTGCTGGACAGGAACAGGAAGTTGAAGACTGTGGGGCACTTCCTTCCTCCCACCCCCCCCCTCTCCAAAATGGACTCCTCGCAAAAAAAGTGCAGGCAAATGTCAACCTGAGGAGTTATTCAGATGAAAATCATCATTTCCAGAAGGTTTATGCTGCTTGCTGGTGGATTTCTTGTGCAGAATTGCAAATTTTGTATTTTCGCGAGTGCGAGATTGTTGCTGCTCACCGCATCTCCAAGCTCGCAATTGCGAAGTACCGCGATACGTGATCACGGCGTACTCACGTTGACAAACTCTCGCTGTACAAGTTGGCAAGCCGCGATTACGTAATCGCGCTTGCCAAATTCCCGCGGGATCCCACAGCAAGATCCAAAATGGCGCAGCACTCGCAAAATATCAAGAAAAATAACTCTGCAAACGCTGAATGACGGTAAGTAAACGCCGCGCGCCGCAAAATTGTATCACCAAGAAAAAAAAAATCCGCTGCGTGCAAATTTGCGGATTTTCCGATAAAATTCGCGAATCTCGCGGATTGCGAATTTACCGAAAATCCGCAAAATCCGCGAGCGGAACTGATTTTACGCCCACTTAAACACGCCTACAAAGAGGTCATTTTTTACCCTCTAATTCTTGGCAGACTAAAATAAAAATGTTTAAGATTCAGAAAAACTCTCACTGTGATTGGTTACCATTTGTGACATGAGGATCTCACCATTCTGTTCTCATTGGAAATTCCAAACCATACCAGTTTTAACAAAGGTAGTGTTAATGATTAATGCAATTATAATTTTTAGCAACATTTACTAGGAAAAATGTTTCAGTCCATTTCCTCTGTCCTGTCACATCGCAGGCAGGAAGGATACTTTAACTAACACTGGTACATTGGCACGATCACAAGAATGTACAGGCCTTGACTCCTTCATGTCTTGAGGCACTTGGCAATCCTGCACATGCGTTTTTCAGCATGATTCTCAGCCGTGCTGGATTTCTTAGGCAGCCATTTAATGATGGACCCATAAACAAAAACAAACATAAAAGAGTATTAATTTTTATTAGGTATGGGCGGATTTTGCGGATCCACGATCCGCGGATTTTGCGGATTTGCGGATCGTAGATCCGCAAAATCGGCGGATTTGCGGATTTGCGGATCTGCGGATTTGCCCTGCTGAATGAGTCACTTAATTTGAGCTTCAACTAGTTTCAGCGGCCATGTGTGTGTTACTATGCAATCGCCCCGAGGGGCGCAGGGTTCCCTTGGGTGAGCTGTCCATCATAGTGGGTCAATGGTGGGAAGACGGTGCACACTGCGAGTGTGTGTGTGTGTGTGTGGGGGGGGCTTCCAAGCCCAAAGTCAGGTGCCCCGAGCACGAGGATTGCGCTCGTGAAAGTCAAGGATGCAAAGGCCTCTATCCCAGCTGATTTTCCACTGTAGATTTGGGAAGAAGGCACACCTGCCTCGACGACGCTCACAATTGTTTTTGGGCTGATGAATGAGTCACTTCATTTGAGCTTCAACTAGTTTCAGCGGCCATGTGTGTGTTACTATGCAATTGCCCCGAGGGGCGCAGGGTTCCCTTGGGTGAGCTGTCCATCATAGTGGGTCAATGGCGGGAAGACGGTGCACACTGCGAGTTTGTGGGGGGGGCTTCCAAGCCCAAAGTCAGGCGCCCCGAGGGGTGCAGGGGTCCCTTCAGCTCCTGGCCACAGGAACAGCACGAGGATTGCGCTCGTGAAAGTCAAGGATGCAAAGGCCTCTATCA
Source organism: Lissotriton vulgaris (assembly GCF_964263255.1). Taxonomy (NCBI): domain Eukaryota; kingdom Metazoa; phylum Chordata; class Amphibia; order Caudata; family Salamandridae; genus Lissotriton; species Lissotriton vulgaris. Next base: position 247,146 of record NW_028241493.1, on the reverse strand, counting down.
CAGCTGATTTTCCACTGTAGATTTGGGAAGAAGGCACACCTGCCTCGACGACGCTCACGATTGTTTTTGGGCTGATGAATGAGTCACTGAAGTCACAGGAAGGGCATGTTGTAAATATTTTATGATGGCACCGGCAAGCTGCCAGCGCTATCCTAAAATACTTACTAAATTAGCTTCAACAGGAAGCTCTAATAGATAAAATAAAGAAGGTGCGAGCACAATCCATGGTTATCTTCAAAGCTAAAAAGGCCACTGAAATCACAAGTTTTCTTCTACACTGCAAAACACATGTTAAGTCACCACAATAATTTCAGACTGACTGGACCTCATTTCATGTCCATGTGTGTTCACTTGCACCAGAATGTGCACATCAATTTAAGTGCACAAAATAAAACAATACCTGACTCCAGATAAAATCTAAGCTACATCACTTCCCAAGAATGATGAGTGGGTCAGACAGTAGAATACAAACTTACATTTTATTGCAGTACTCTGCAGGGGAGTCCATCATGACCTGCACCCTAAGATGTCTGCAGAGAGACTGACCCCTCCCAGTAGGTCCCAGTGGAACTCAATACATTTTGGTTGAATTTATTGTGGAGAAATAAAAAATTGAATATCAAACAATGTCACTTAATCACAATGAATGCACCATATTATTTGGTAAATAACAGTGCTCCAGAAAGGAAGGGGGGTGGGATAGCGTGATGCTGTGAGGGAAGAGAAAAAGTGAGGAAATAAAGTTGGTGACAAATAATGTATTGCGAAATTAATTCAAATTACAATACAATTTCATGGCTTCAGATATCTGAGCCGAAAAATGGGGGATCAAAACATATCCCAAAAGTTAGGTCAATTTCTGTTGACACAAGAATATTCTGAATAGTGCGGGAGTGTCAACTGAACAAAGGATGGAGGTAGCCGTCGACGTTTCGACCCCACGCTACATGTGTAGGCGTGTCTAGTGCCTTACATCGGGGTCTTCATCAGGACAGGGTAAACAACAAAGGGAGCACTACAGTATCTAGAAATATAGAAACAACAATGTGGTATAAATTTGGGGGTTCAACAATCAATGTAAAAGTTACCGTAGTGAGCGGTAAAATACATTACTACTGGTATTACCATGGTACTTATGGACAAACATAGTATTTATAACTTATTCAAATGTTATATTATATACACATATTTTATAGAAGGGCGAAATGAATCACGAATTTGATACAATTACAACATTTCTAATATTCTGTATAACCAATAAATGGTAATCATTCAAATTAACGTATAGGTAAACATACACTAACACCAGCGTCCTGACTGGGCCAGGGGAAAACCAATCGTCCAATTGGAATGTGTGGCTTATCCTGAATGAGATGCGTGGTTTATGATGACATTAAGCCATCTGTTAGAGCTCCCGTGTTGGCAATCGGTAATAAAGAACTAAGGGGCTCTAGTCACTAACACAAAATTAAATTGCAATGGACGTACCTGCTCGAGTCGAGCAAGTCGCATGGCTGTTTTCAAATAGGTCTCATTGGTTCCACAAGTAATTTCTGTGGACAAGGGGACAAGTATTACTGAAGGGACTACGATTAGAAATGAAAATAACCGACATCCTGTGGGGACCGGGGCTTACCTTAAAAGCCCGCGATGGTAGGGAGTATTTTATGTTGGAAGGGGTCATCGGCGGTGTGTCCCAGCGGATCGCATCAAAGTTGCCGCATCTGTAAAATAGTACAAACAGGTGGGGGACCGCTAGTAAAATAAGCCCTCCTTGTTAAAGTGTGGGGGCGTCTCACCAGAGGGGATAGTCTCACCTTCTTTTTAGTTTACACGGAGCTTCGCTTCGTAGCCTTCCCGCGATTGCCGACTGCAAGCTAATGGGCGGGGCCAGATAGAGGGATTATAAAGAGAGAAAAGGGACGATGGGTCCGGAGCGTTGCTAGGAGCAACCTAGTGTTTAGAGTTTACTACGGAGAGGTCGTAGATACTAAAAAGGGACAACCGGTACGTTGCTGGTGGCAACCTAAAGCTTCAAGGATGTAAAGCCAGTAGCGGTCACCATACATTAAGAGACTGATCTCAGCAAACTCGGTATAAACTCCGTGTTTGTACAGAGACAGGGTCTCTTGGAGGAATATCAGAATTGATCATTTATTTGAATTTCGTAAGGCACTGTGTATGTGTGGGTGGTCCTTTTATGACATGTGTGGACACATAAAATTAATCACTGTATAATAAAATAGACATACATGTGTCAATCAATTTAGTGCAAGTTATAAGTTAATAAGAGGATGCACCTCTCAGACATGAGGGTGAAGATCTCTTTTTAAATAACTAACACTAGAGTGCATTGTCTAAATGACAAAATGTGGAAGAATGTCATCTATTTGTCATAATAGGTAGACGACACACGTATCTTTCTAAAGTAACCAGTACTACATTAGAACAGGTACATCATTTAATGAAATTGTTCTCAGGACCTCTCACACAGGAGGTTCCTCTAGGTTTTTCCAAAACAATACCTTAGAATTCCTTTCTTGAGACCATGGTAGAAAGTGAACTACTTTCGTATACGGAAGACTACATCAACACACTCCTGCAAGACCAGAACAACCAATTCCTGTCCAATACCAGCTTGCAAGTCGATGTTACTTTGAATGACAAAATCACCAGATTGGAGAGACTAGAAAAAAAGCTCATTAGATGGCCGCTAAGCTGCTGTAGGAGGTAGTCGCACCTACTCCCTCTCCTGTGTCATGTATGGAAAAGAATGCTGAAATGAAGAGCTATGCTGATCTTTCAGACAACTAGCAGCGGGAAAGAAGGATCCGAAGTAATAAGGAAAGCGCTGTCAATCCTACTGGGCTACCTTGAAGTGAAACTGACGAGAAAGTTTAGTCAAGGTATTGCTACATTGAAAAGGATGGCACAGCGAACAGGGGCAATCCCTAAATCAACAGCGCCAAGCAGAAGAACCGCTGTAGCAAGTGGAACCGTTCAAAAAGTGCAGCCCAAGAAAGGAGAAAAAGCGGAGAAAATCGCCAAGGAAAAGGAAAAGGAAAGGTCTGAATCTAAGGGCGCGCTTCAGGCAGGTGCCGCGGTGTCAAAGGAACAACAGCAACAGAAGCGCCGTCAATCGGACAGCGGGAATGCAAAGCAAGCAAACAGCGTACCTGGCAAAGATCGTCGGCAACCCACAGTCACGGAGGCTTTTGCAGCCAGGATTCAGCCTACGATCGTAATCACGGAGGACACGGAAGACACAGCGGCCCCGGTCGCTGAAACGAACACGGAAGCTGAACGCTGCAACCGCGAGGACGCAAGCACGGTGGTTGCCGAGCAACCGGTGCCTCAGGCGTGCGTGCAGGAAGGAGCCGCGCTCAGCGAGAAGGCTTCCGTGTCTGCCTCAGGGAAATCAGACGTGGTAACAGACGATGTTACAGACACCACTGCAGATGCTGTTTCAGACGTGGACACATTGGAACTGGAACTGGAGGAGGTAGGAGAGCCGACAAACAGTAATACCAGTAACGAGCAGATGCTGGAAGCTCTGTTAGAAATTGATATTGCACCTACGCCTGGGGTCAAAAACACTCTAGGGCAATCCACCTGGGGAAGTATGAGAAGCATAGAAAGTCGGGGCATTAAAGGTGGTAAAGGAAGGAGGATACTTTCCCCAGAGGCAGAAAAATTCTATACTGGGACTGAAGGTTCTGATTCCTCGCTGCGCTCAGAGGAAGAGTATAGTACTACTGATCTCTCACTAGGTTCTGAGACTGAATCTGAAGGGTCCCATACTAGCGGTCAGAGAAATAAAGATACACAGCGGAAAAAAAGGCGCACTATGATAAGAAGAGACAGAGACATTGATAGAGCCGCATCAAGCACAAACAGGAAATTGTTATGGGACTATGGCAGTTCCTCCAAATTGTATCAGGACCAAGAGCTAGGCGGCACCCCCGATAATCACTCTATAAATATCCCCCAAGATGCAGCTGAAGCACCACCACAAGCGACTTTGGATGGGATGTTTGCCATGCTAAAACAAATGCATATAGAAGCCCGTCTGGAGAGCAGGAGAGCTAGACAGGATACTAAAAAAATACAGGCAAGCATCAGAAAGATGAATAAAAAATACGAGGAGGTGGAAGAAAGAGTGGTTCAGGTTGAGGAAAGAACCAGCAGGTTGGAGGACGAAGTCACAGACTGGCAGGCGTCTAAAGCGGAGCAAGGGAAAGTGATCGAGGATCTACAATGGAAGCTCGAGGATTTTGAGAATCGTCAGCGAAGGAACAACCTAAGATTTCTGGGACTAGAAGAAGGACTGGAAGGGAATGATCCAAGAGGGTTCATGGTCAAATTGCTGAAAGGCGCATATCCAGAGTCACACTGGAGGTGGGAGCTAGAAATCCAAAGAGCGCACAGATTCCCATTGACGCAGAAGAAAACAAGAGACAATAGTCAGAATAATCAGAAAATCCTTCCTAGGGCAATGCTAGTTTTCTTTGGGAATTTTTTGGCTAGGCAAGAAGTTATGGAATCTGCCAGACCAGAGAAGAAAAAATCAGTTGATGGGATCACATTTTTCACAAGGCCGGACTTTTGCCATACAACCGTTGAAAGGAGATGGAAACTTAGACAGCTAATCACACCATTTCAACGCCAAGGCTCCGAAGCGTACCTAATGTTTCCCTCAAAGCTGAAAGTAGTTACTGGTGGTCGTGTTAGAATGTTCTTTTCAGAAGTAAAAGCAGGGGAATATCTTGCAGAAATTACGGAGAATCAGAAAGGAAAGAGAAGCAGGGAATCGGACCCAGTATAGGTCTTATATTTCAAGTTTAGATTGAAGCACAGATTGAAGCACAGGAATATACGGGTAGGCTGATCAGGAGAGGGAGGCGACGCTGCAGCAGCGTGTAGCCACACATAGGTCATGACTGACCTATTTGCCTGTAGTAGGGGGGGGTCTGCAAGGGGAGGGGGGACAAGGGGGTGGGAGGGGGTGGGGGGAGGGAAGGGGATGGTGTAGAATTTAGGTTATGTACAGCACAAGGAAAGAAGCTATGTAGACATAAACAGATGACTATAGATAGATTAAGGATGATAATTGTGGTCCTACTCTACAAGTCTAGATGGCGTTAAGAGTTGCAACCATTAATATCTGCGGTCTAAATGATGGAGGGAAAAGACAGAAAGTCGCAGCCATGTGTAGACTACTGAAATTGGACGTCATATGCTTTCAGGAGACACACGTGAGAGGAAAAGATAAATATCTTATCGATCAATTAGGGTATGAAGTATTAGCATACACAAAACAAGATGTAAAAACGAAAGGGGTGGCAATTGTTGCAAAGAAGGGGATCATGGTGGTTAAGAAAAAGAAGGAGGATGAGGAAGGGAGATGGGTGATGATTGAAGGGGAGACTGCTGGAGGGCGTTATACAATTGTGTCTGTCTATGGCTCCAATGATGACGAACCTGAGATATTTGAACTACTTGATATTGAGCTGGCATTATGGGCAGAGCCAGTAATTTTGTGTGGGGATTTCAATGTTGATGGGCTATCAGGGTTGTGTAGGCCGGGAGGGGGGATAAAGGGAGATCGCAAGAAGAAAACTCGTAGAGCTATCACTCATTTAATGGGTAATAACGCTCTGGTTGATGTCTGGTTAGCACAAAATCCCGTGGGAACGGGTAGTACCTTTTACTCGGCACCCCATAAGACTGTTGCTAGATTAGACTATTTCCTAGCCTCCAGCACCTTAGCTACAAATTTAAAAATAGAAAAACTGCCCAGGGTTTTTTCAGATCATAACCCACTGGTATTGACTATACCTCAGAACTTCAATGCTGCAGGTAAAGAATACATCTGGACCTTTGAAAGAGGGTTGCTTAAAGAAGAAGACTACGTTAATAGAATGAATATATGGATTAGGCAGTTTTGGGAGTTAAATAGAGGTACGGCTTCCGTAGGAGTGGTCTGGGACACATTTAAAGCAGGGGTAAGAGGGGAAACACTGGCATATACTCTTCACAGGGGTAAAAAAGAAAAGCTTGAATTAATAAATAGGCTACAGGCCTTAACAGATCTAGAACAACAGCTTATCCAGGCGGCTATTAATCAGGGGCCTTTGGAAGAGGTTTTATTGGAAATAGAACTAAAGAGAGCAGAGACTAGCGAGAAATTGGCAAATAAAGCGGCAAGTAACTACCTGGCAAAAAGGGAGAAATGCTATGAGTTTAATGAACGAGTAGGACATATGTTAGCAGTCCGCATTAGACAAGATATGGCAGCAGGTGAAATCAAAGAAATTCGTGATAAAAGGGGGAATGTGATGACTAAGGTAGCAGATGTGAGGGAGGTGTTCAGGGAATTTTATTCTGAGCTATACGATCAGGACTTGGGTGACGTGGAGGATGAGATTGAGAATTACCTTATGGATATCCCCCATAAAGAACTGGGTGAGGAGGATAAGGAGATGTTGGAATCTACTCTAATGTTGGGTGAGATCCATATGGCAGTAACCAAACTCCCGTCAGGAAAGGCTGCAGGACCCGATCAAATTCCGGCGGAATTTTATAGAGTTTTTTGGGATACCCTGGGGGTTGACATGTTGGAAACTCTGAGACACGCGCAGAGAGGGGAAAATGTACCAAAATCGTGGGCCGGTGCAAACATTATAGTTATTTTGAAAAAAAACAAACCACACTTAGATCCAGGCTCATATAGGCCAATAACGCTTATGAATGCGGATGCGAAAATTTATTCCAAGGCTCTCTCCCAAAGACTAAGTAGGGTAATTGAGGGGATGGTAGTCGCAACACAGCACGGATTCATACCTGGCAAAGGGACCACTCAACACACCAGACAGATGGTAACCATATTAGATGCAGCAGGTGTCACAGGAGATCCTGCCTCAGCCATTTTCTTGGATGCAGAGAAGGCTTTTGACAGGGTCTCCTGGGGGTACCTGTGGAAGGTCTTGGAATGGTTTGGGTTAGGGTCAGGATATATAAAGGTCATAAAGGGGCTATATTTAGAGCCCACTGCTAAAGTAAGAGTAAATAGAGGTTATACCGAGGGCATACGTATAAGGCGTGGTACAAGGCAGGGCTGTCCGGCCTCGCCATTGCTTTTTGCCCTATACCTAGACCCCTTTCTGCGTAGACTGGAGGAGAATACCAACATCCTTCCAATTAAATTACTCACACAGGAGTACAAAACACTTGCCTACGCAGATGACGTGGCAGTGGTTACCCCAGAACCTGGCTTGGCTATCTCTGAAATCGAACAAGAAGCTGTGCGTTTTGGAAACATTGCAGGATATTCACTGAATAAAGGGAAAACGCAGATTATACAAAATAACTGGGTGAACTTTCAGAATACAAGAGTAGCTAATGAAGTGACGTATTTAGGCGTCAAGATTACCACTGATCTAGATAGACTAGTTGAAATAAACATGAACCCGCTATTGCTAAAAATAAAAACTGACACAGAAAGAATGAATAATCTACACCTGACTTTAATGGGCCGTATTAATGTAATCAAAATGGTTACTTTTCCAAAGGTACTTTTTTTCTTCAGGTCTATCCCATTATTTTTTGAAAATACATGGTTTAATAAATTAGAAGCAATCTTGAATAAATTTATTTGGGCCCAAGGAAAAACAAGGAGAGCTTATAGACATTTAACGGTAGGCAGAGATAAAGGCGGCTGGGGGGCGCCGGATTTCAGGCTTTACTATTGGGCAGCTGTAATACAGTATTGCTGGGGGCTTTTAGGAGGGGGAGGCAGAGAGAACACAGGTGAAACCGAGACAGGATTAAATAATGCCTACAATGTCTATACAACACTGCTGGGGGAGGAGGCTGAAAATGGGTTCCTAAATACAACAGATTTTAGTTATTTCAAGCATACAAGATTTAAGACCTTAAAGGCAGCCTACAGGGTGTGGCAAGGAGTGTCGAAAAAACTGGGATTGGGTAGGTTTAATAACTACACGCGGTTATTTTCAAACTGTTCACTACCGGAGGAGATTTTTAGGGATGGTACTATGCGAGACTGGCATAATAAGGGGATAGGGAAAATAGGGAACTTAATGGACAATCAGGGGAATATGTTACAGTTCGCGACTTTAAAAAGTAAATTTGGGCTAGAAAATAACAGCTTTTTCAAATATCTTCAGGTTAGGAGCTTTTTAACTCAAAAACATGGTGGTCCGGCAGGAATGGGACAGTGTAAGGTGATGGAATATTTAGAAATAACTAATAAATGTACAATTAGACAACTTTATGCAGAATTGAAAGGAAATAAAACAGATGAAAGGGCTAAGTATGCACAAAAATGGGCTGAAAAACTGGAGTCAGGATTAGAAACTTTCCAGATGTCTCTGGATCTGGGCAGAACAGTGCTATGTTCCGCGACTCTTCAATCACAGCACTTCAAGACGGTATTTTCCCTCTATCATACCCCGGCCAGAATAGCACAATGGGGTGGTACGTCAGGTATAACATGCCCCCGCTGCAATTCAAATGAAGCAGATATCATACACATGTTCTCGCAATGCCCACAATTGTTTACTTTGAAAAAAGCCATTGAGGACTTTCTTGATAAATCACTCAGCCTTAAGATTCAACTCACTGATAAATTAGTTATACTAGGGGTGGGTTGCACGGCAGATGATATACCAGTAGAGTTTATTTTTGTCTCACTCGCAGTCTATCGTTTATGTGTAGCAAGAAACTGGCTGAATAAAGCTCCCCCCTCATTCCAGGAATGGATTGCAAGCCTTTTGTCAATATACAACCTTGAAAAAGCAATTTATGAAAGAAAAGGAAGGAGGGCTAAGGCTTTAGGTAATAGGATATGGCAACCTATTACGGGGTGGAAAAATAGTAGGATGAACCCAGCACAGTGATTCTGTTTATTTCCTCCCTTTATTTCATTTTATAAACAGTTGTCGTTTTGCTATCAATTGATGTATAAATGTGGGCATTATTTATGTAGAGGTTTTTTTCTATATGCTTTCTGTTTTTGGTATTTCACAAAATGTATGACAATGTACTTAAGTATTTATGTAATCAGTTTGTGCTGTAATCAATTGCAGGACAACGCTGAGAAAAATTCTTTGAAAATGTTTAATAAAAATTTATTAAAAAAAAAAAAAAAAGAACAGGTACATCATTTAATGAAATTGTACTCAGGACCTCTCACACAGGAGGGTCAAAAGTAATCAATTCCGGCAGTCTCATGGAGTATCATTTTAGGGGAGTTGGCAGTTTCTATCTGAGATTAGCGACCAAAACTGGCTAGCTGGGCATGGCTGCTCTCTGACTCGTTAAGGCCATTTTGGATAGTATCCAAAATGGTCATCCATTTGGATTCTCTCAAAGTCAAGATTCGTGCCATGTTCCCTCCCCTGGGGCCCAGATTGATCTTCTCTAATACCAGCCATTGTAAAGTCTCTGGAGTGTGGCCTTTCAGAGTACAGTGGTCTACTAAGGGGGCACCCTGTACTCTACATCTGATTCTGCTGCCGTGTTGTAAAATACGGGCTTTAACCTTTTGCTGGGTCTGACCTACATATGCTAAATCAAACGGACACTTGATCCAGTAGATAACATTCGAGGAATTACAGTTAGTATGTGATTTCAATTGGTAAGTTTTGCCTCTGTATGTCAAGTCCTTGGTTTGGATTGTGGTTGCGCACGCCGTGCATGATCCACACCTGGAGTGTCCCACAATCGGTGGAAGGTGCCATAATGTTTGAATGGTCGGATTCGGAGGTGTTGGAAGGAATGATTGTACAACCTGGTCCCTGATATTACGTGCTCTTTTGAAGGAGTGTAATGGTGGTGATTGTTGTCCAATGTCATCTGCTACCAACCGCCAGTGTTTATTGATAATTTTCTTAATCTCATTGCTGCGGGTGGAAAATGTGGTAACACAGATGACACGTTCATTGGCTGACTCCTCCTTGCTTTCGCAGTTCAACAGATGCTCCCGGGGGCTATACCAGGCTCTTTTGCGTGCCCGTTTTACTAAACGTGTTGGATAACCCCGTGCTGTTAATCGATCAGTAAGGTTTTGTGATTCCACCATATAGTTCTCTTTTGAGGAGCAATTGCGTCGAATTCTGAGGAACTGTCCCACAGGGAGATTATCCCGTAGTCCCCTGGGGTGGTGGCTGTTATACTCAAGTAATGAGTTCCGCTCAGTGGGTTTGCGAAACAAAGTAGTTTCAAGTAGTCTGGTCTCAGGATTGACAAAGATGGTTATGTCCAGAAACGCGATCTTCGCCTCATTGGCCTCAAGTGTGAATTGTATATCTGTGCTCTGCGTATTAAGCCATGTGTGGAATGACATAAGATCTTCTTTAGTGCCATTCCATAGACAAAGCACGTCATCTATGTATCGGACCCACATTTCCATGTGGTGTCCGAAAGGGTTCATGTCATTAAAGATGACCCGGCTCTCGTAGTCGTCCATGTATAGTATAGCCAAGTTTGGGGCAAACGTAGCCCCCATCGCTACTCCCTTGGTTTGTAAAAAGAACTCTTGTTGAAACATAAAAAAGTTTTTCATCATGGCTATTTTCAGGAGTTCGATGATGAAATATGTGGGTACTGGGACTGGAGCCGTCCTCGTATCGAGTACCTTTTCCATAACCGCGATGGCATCCAGCTGAGGAATACTTGTGTACAATGACACTATGTCGCAGGTTACTAACAATTGAGTATCTGGATCGAATGGTCTTTGATCAATCAAGTTGATAACCTGGGTTGTGTCTCGGAGGTACGTCTTAGTTCTAATGGCTAAAGGTTTCAGAAAAAAGTCAATATACTGATTGAGTGGTTCCAGCATTGATCCGCATCCGGACACTATTGGACGTCCTGGGGGATTGTCGAGGCCTTTGTGCACCTTTGGCAAGGTATATATAGTTGCTAGCCGTGGGTGACTTTGATTCAGAAATTTGAATTCTTGTTGTGATAGAAAGCCTTCATCCAGGCCTTTTTGTGTGATTTGGAGTATCAATATGGCTAAATCTTTTGTAGGGTCGCTGGGGATGCGTTTGTAGCTGACTCCATCATTAAGTTGCCTATAGATTTCTTTTTTGTAAGTAGTAGTGTCCTGAATCACAATCGCCCCGCCTTTGTCGGCGGGTTTAATGACTATATCAACATTGTCTTTCAAACTCTTGAGTGCCAGTTTTTGATTAGCACTAAGGTTGAATCTGATGTATTTAGGCTTTTGGACTGTGTTTTCCACTACTTGGATGACCAAATCCTCAAATGCCAGGATTTTATTACTAATTGCATAGGAGGGGGGAAAAAAAGTTGATGGTTCCCTCAATCCAGTTACAGACGATCTCAGTGGAGCTGTCGTATGCCTAAAGAAATACCTGAGGCGGATCTTTCTGAATAGGTTATAGAGTTCTGTTTTCAATTGAAATCTATTTGGAAGTGTGGTTGGGACGTAAGAGAGACCTTTACTCAATACTTTTTCTTCTTCTTTAGATAGGTTGTATTTGGAGATGTTCACTATAGGGTTGGTTGGATGTCCAGGTCTGCTTGTCACCACCGATAAGTGTTCCTCCTGGTGGATATTTCGCCATGGTTCTCTGGGCGGAAGGTGACTTGTTTCTGGGTGCGCCCCTGACCTGTGTTCTGATTGCCCGTATTGGCTTGATGTCCGCGTTGTGGTCCTCCAGACCAATTGCCTCGACCTCGGGGGGGTCTCCATTGCATCTGTCCTCTGCCTAAAAAATGAGGTGGCGGAGGTGGATATAGTGGATAATTGAAATCCGAGTAAGAATAATTGTAAGAGGGGCCAGGTGTCGCGGGTTCAGATTCGCTTCCGGAACTGTACGAAGAGTCGGAAAATGTGGTGTAGGCTCTCCTGCCTCTAAATCCACCGCGTCCTCGATTGGCAAAGCGGCCTTGATTGTCTTGTTTGTAGTAGTCAGGTTGAAGGTATGGGTAGACACTTTTCTTGTCAAATGCTCTAAGATCCTTGGCTAGTTTTTCTAATTTCTTGGTTTGGGTGGTAACATCAAAATCTTTCAGTGTGGCATCTAGGGACTCCAAGGCAGACTTGGCGTTGGTTAGAGTGCTGTCCCCTAGTATCTCAGTTCTTAGAGCCGTAATCTCTTTAGTGAGGGTCTGTACTTGTTCAGCAGCGGTCTCGACTCCCAACACCATCCAGTGCCGGGAGCAGTTATTTGCGACGTAACTAAATCCCTCCTTGAATTTAGGTACGTCGACAAAAATAGCTGGCTCTTTTTTAATTTGGAGGCCTACAGGAATGATGTTCTCTTGCAAATATTTTGTAAACAAGTAGCCGTGAAGTCTCGTCCTAATGAGCTTTTTTTCTAGTCTCTCCAATCTGGTGATTTTGTCATTCAAAGTAACATCGACTTGCAAGCTGGTATTGGACAGGAATTGGTTGTTCTGGTCTTGCAGGAGTGTGTTGATGTAGTCTTCCGTATACGAAAGTAGTTCACTTTCTACCATGGTCTCAAGAAAGGAATTCTAAGGTATTGTTTTGGAAAAACCTAGAGGAACCTCCTGTGTGAGAGGTCCTGAGAACAATTTCATTAAATGATGTACCTGTTCTAATGTAGTACTGGTTACTTTAGAAAGATACGTGTGTCGTCTACCTATTATGACAAATAGATGACATTCTTCCACATTTTGTCATTTAGACAATGCACTCTAGTGTTAGTTATTTAAAAAGAGATCTTCACCCTCATGTCTGAGAGGTGCATCCTTTTATTAACTTATAACTTGCACTAAATTGATTGACACATGTATGTCTATTTTATTATACAGCGATTAATTTTATGTGTCCACACATGTCATAAAAGGACCACCCACACATACACAGTGCCTTACGAAATTCAAATAAATGATCAATTCTGATATTCCTCCAAGAGACCCCGTCTCTGTACAAACACGGAGTTTATACCGAGTTTGCTGAGATCAGTCTCTTAATGTATGGTGACCGCTACTGGCTTTACATCCTTGAAGCTTTAGGTTGCCACCAGCAACGTACCGGTTGTCTCTTTTTAGTATCTACGACCTCTCCGTAGTAAACTCTAAACACTAAGTTGCTCCTAGCAACGCTCCGGACCCATCGTCCCTTTTCTCTCTTTATAATCCCTCTATCTGGCCCCGCCCATTAGCTTGCAGTCGGCAATCGCGGGAAGGCTACGAAGCGAAGCTCCGTGTAAACTAAAAAGAAGGTGAGACTATCCCCTCTGGTGAGACGCCCCCACACTTTAACAAGGAGGGCTTATTTTACTAGCGGTCCCCCACCTGTTTGTACTATTTTACAGATGCGGCAACTTTGATGCGATCCGCTGGGACGCACCGCCGATGACCCCTTCCAACATAAAATACTCCCTACCATCGCGGGCTTTTAAGGTAAGCCCCGGTCCCCACAGGATGTCGGTTATTTTCATTTCTAATCGTAGTCCCTTCAGTAATACTTGTCCCCTTGTCCACAGAAATTACTTGTGGAACCAATGAGACCTATTTGAAAACAGCCATGCGACTTGCTCGACTCGAGCAGGTACGTCCATTGCAATTTAATTTTGTGTTAGTGACTAGAGCCCCTTAGTTCTTTATTACCGATTGCCAACACGGGAGCTCTAACAGATGGCTTAATGTCATCATAAACCACGCATCTCATTCAGGATAAGCCACACATTCCAATTGGACGATTGGTTTTCCCCTGGCCCAGTCAGGACGCTGGTGTTAGTGTATGTTTACCTATACGTTTATTTGAATGATTACCATTTATTGGTTATACAGAATATTAGAAATGTTGTAATTGTATCAAATTCGTGATTCATTTCGCCCTTCTATAAAATATGTGTATATAATATAACATTTGAATAAGTTGTAAATACTATGTTTGTCCATAAGTACCATGGTAATACCAGTAGTAATGTATTTTACCGCTCACTACGGTAACTTTTACATTGATTGTTGAACCCCCAAATTTATACCACATTGTTGTTTCTATATTTCTAGATACAGTAGTGCTCCCTTAGTTGTTTACCCTGTCCTGATGAAGACCCCGATGTAAGGCACTAGACACGCCTACACATGTAGCGTGGGGTCGAAACGTCGACGGCTACCTCCATCCTTTGTTCAGTTGACACTCCCGCACTATTCAGAATATTCTTGTGTCAACAGAAATTGACCTAACTTTTGGGATATGTTTTGATCCCCCATTTTTCAGCTCAGATATCTGAAGCCATGAAATTGTATTGTAATTTGAATTAATTTCGCAATACATTATTTGTCACCAACTTTATTTCCTCACTTTTTCTCTTCCCTCACAGCATCACGCTATCCCACCCCCCTTCCTTTCTGGAGCACTGTTATTTACCAAATAATATGGTGCATTCATTGTGATTAAGTGACATTGTTTGATATTCAATTTTTTATTTCTCCACAATAAATTCAACCAAAATGTATTGAGTTCCACTGGGACCCTTCTTTACCACACCATATAGCACCCAGGTCCCATGCGGATAGTTTGGGTACAACCCCTCTCTTTAGATGACCCCTCCCAGTAGTCAACAGTGAGTAATAATTCTTCTGAAGAAGCCTCCAATCATGCCCACAATGCAAATTTACCGGCCTGAGCCGAACATGAACAAAGAAGACACAGAGAGATGGGCTACCACCTGCCAGATGGGTGCATGTTATCAGAAACTCGAGGTCATGGGCATCAAATTCCGTTCCGCTCGGGGAAAGTGCGATAATTTGAATTTTTTGCGTTGTGCAGAGAGCGTGAAAATGTCAAAATTTTCCCAATCCGCATCGTCCCGGAATTTTTTTTCTTGCTCGTGCTGTAAAAATTCATTCTCGTGCGTGCATTTGCCTTACCTGCATCCACGCGTTCGCCGACAAGTATTCCCGATCCGGTCGTGTTCTCCACAACATGTTGAATTGTTGGTAGCCATTTTGCGCTATCACGCGTGAGTTAGCGCCCGCGATCACGGCATTCATCACGCGATCACGTCATTCGTCACACGATGACGTCATTTGTCTCGCGATCATGCACCGCAAGAGTATGCGATCTCGAACACGTCATTCTCCACCGCGAGCGAGAGCGTGAGGACATGGACACATCATATCAAACGCGACAAGGAGCAAGAGAACCCGAACACATCATATCCAATGCATCAGGCAGCGAGAGAACGCGATCACGTCATTTTGGAAGTGCCGGCGGAAGTAATGTGAAGCTCGAGAACTCGAATATGTAAAATTTTCAATTTGGAGAAGAATATCAGCTCTAGCAGCATGAAATCTTCTGCAAATGATGATTTGGTTGAAGAAAACTCCTCAGATTGACCTTTGGCTGTCCTTTTTGGTGCAAGGAGTAAATTTTTAAAATGGTGGGGAGAGGGAGGAAGTGCCACAGAATCTGAACTTCCTGTTCCTGTCCAGCAGGCTCCTCCCAGTGCTTTGTCCATCTTCTGCTCATTCTGCCTTTGGATTTTGAGCTGGAAAGATCACTCTTTTTGTCTGCTGCATCCTTGCCATTGGATTTGAGGATTTTTGAATTGGATATTTTACAAGTAAGTGTTTGTTGTATCTGTTTGATTGGGGGCATTGCAGTTGGTGCAACTACAATTTATTTTTGGTAACTATCATTCCTTTTTTTAAAAAATGTTGTGGGTAGTAGTAGTCAGTAGGCCCAGAGCTAGTCACGGCCTCATGGGTGTGTGCATGATGAAGCACCTGTTCCCTTGGTGTTTTATGAATGTATTTCATTTTCAAGCATCATTTAGGGCCTGGATGGCATTAGATTGAATTGGGAAATGTGTTTTTTTGAGGTGGGCTTTCTGTTGTTGGGCCTGGCCTTTTGGCTGATGGCCATTTAGAAGCCTAGGCCTGCAAGCGTGTCTGGCTTTGTCGGCCAACAGGCCTGCTTTCATCCAGTAGGCTCAGAGCAGGTAGCCACAGCTTTATTAATCAAGTGTTTCTGTGTGGTCTGCTGAATATTTAGACATCATTCAGGGCATGGCTGGCATTGGATTGAGTTGGGAAGTGTGTTATCCTGGGGTGGGCTTTCTGATGTTGGGCCTGGCCATGTGGCTGGTGGCCATTTTGAAGCCTAGGCCTGCAAGCTTGTCTGGCCTTGTCTGCCAATAGGCCTGCTTTCATCCAGGAGGCTCAGAGCAGGGGGCCACAGCTTTATTAATCAAGTGTTTCTGTGTGGTCTGTTGAATTGTTAGACATCATTTAGGGCATGGATGGCATTGGATTGAGTTGGGGAGTGTGTTTTCTTGGGGTGGGCTTTCTGACGTTGGGCCTGGCTATGTGGCTGGTGGCCTTTTGGAAGCCTAGGCCTGTAAGCTTGTCTGGCCTAGTCTGCCACCAGGCCTGCTTTCATCCAGTAGGGTCAGAGCAGGTAGCCACAGCTTTATTAATCAAGTGTTTCTGTGTGGTCTGTTGAATTGTTAGACATCATTTGGGCATGGATGGCATTGGATTGAGTTGGGGAGTGTGTTTTCTTGGGGTGGGATTTCTGATTTTGGGCCTGGCCATGTGGCTGGTGGCCATTTTGAAGCCTAGGCCTGAAAGCTTGTCTGGCCTTTTCTGCCAACAGGCCTGCTTTGTTTCATCCAGTAAACCCAGAGCAGGTAGCCACAGCTTTATTAATCAAGTGTTTCTGTGTGGTCTGTTGAATTTAGACATCATTTAGGGCATTGGATGGAGTTGGGAAGTTTTTTTTTGGGGAGGGCTCTGTGATGTTGGGCGTCTTAAAGACATGCCTTTGTTGTGTATGTCTGGTGTGTGTTGGTGTGCAATGCATGCACCCTGCAGACCTTTTTGGGGCCTTTGATTTTTCATATTTGCATTTTGTTGCATTAAAAAGGCAGAGTAGTGTGCTTTAACATGCATTCTTTGCCTGGCTTTTATAGGCCTTTTGTGAGCTCCTGGTGTTTCCCAGGCCCCCTGCTTCTTGTTTGTGATTTGTGAGTGTCCACGTGCCTGGTGGCCTTCTTTTGTGTTGGGAGTTATTAGTGTCCTGCTTTTGCCATATAGTCCTGCATGGTTTTGATATTGGGTTGTATTGTATTGAATTGTATTGTATTGTATATTGGATTTATATAGCGCTTATCACCCAGGGGTCTCTAAGCGCTTGCCTTGGGAACCCGACCTGGCTTTTCCCTGTGAGATAGCCCCTACAGGGTATCCCCAAGGTGAAAGCCAGGCATCCTGCCGGGGGCCGTTGTGGAGATTAAACAAGCTTAATGCCCAGAGTTGCAGAGTGTGAACCCATGATTAGGTCAGGCACCGAAGCGAGAATTATCGAGTCCGTGGACATTTGAGCTCAAGACCCTGCCGCGTCGGGAATTGAACCCTGGTCCCAGGTCTGCTTCAGGGTCTGCCTGCTCTAACCAGTGAGCCACACTTCTGGTTACGGCTTCCATCCATCCACCCCCATTGCCAGCAGCAGCTCCATGAATGATGCGATACTCAAATTATTTAATGGCAAATAGGGTCCACCCCACTTCCATTACATTTTTATTTTGGTGGTTCTTATTCTCTTTACTATCCTTCCTGAAAGTGTAGTATGTGTGTGTACACCGTAGTATAACATAGCCCTTGTTGACAAAGTCTAAGAAATGGCTAGACTATATCTTTTGTTTGCACTAGTACAGTAGTAAGTAACTGAACCACAACAACAAATGCAACATTTCACTGATGTTCTTCTCCTGGCGTATTTGCTTCTAGGTGCACAAAAATCCAGAGGAGGAGGTGTCATCATCATCATCATCTCATCACCCGTTGTACTGCCAGCCAGACAGAAGTCCAGCTGCGCATCACGTCCACGTGTGACCACAACTTGTTGTGCATCTGCGTCCTGCCTGACATCTGAAGAACATGGCCCCGAAGAAAGGTACCAGGTCCATTACCAAGAAAGTTGCTGGTGAGAAGAAGGAACAGAAAAAGGAAGTGCCATTAACCACGACTGTTGTGCCTGCCACTGTTTTATTTTGGGACCAGAAACGTTACTCCTGCAGCAGCATTGTCCGGGAACCAAGCTGGGAGCAGCACCTCCGCACCCGCGGTCCAACCCCACCAACCTCCGCAGAGGTAGCCAGTCTACTAACTAGCAGCGATGTTTAAATGTAATTATCGCAAAGTAGTACACAATCAACGCAGGTGGAAACTGAGCATATAAGTGTGCAGCCGCAACAAGAACAGCAGCAGCAGCCGCAACAAGAACAGCAGCAGCAGTAGCAGCAGCAGCTGCAACAAGAACAGCAGCAGCAGCCGCAAGAACATGCCACAATAGTAGTTGTTGCTCCTGACGTAGGGGCATTTCAGGAAATCGAGCTTCCTGAAGACAAAGTGGAGCAAACCACTGTTTCGGAAGATCTATTGTCTTCCAGACCACCAGCAAGGAAAGGGAGGCTGAGTCCATCATCTTCTTTTTCAACCCCCCCTTCTGATGATCGTGATGCCATTTGGCAGCCACCAGCTCAGTCTAAGAGTGAAGCACGCCACAAGACAATGCTTCTGAAAAGGAAGGTTCCAGAAAAACTTACAGTTATGGAGGTAGATGTACAAGAGGGGGATGATGTTGATGAAGAGTCAGATGAGCTAGTCATCATGCACATCACTCCCGGCCCAAAGGGGATGGAGACCAACATTCTCACTCTATCCAGAAAGGCCGCTACTGAGCGGGATGTAGCTCGGATACCACCAACACAGGTTACACCACCACGACCTCCAGCTGCCATATTTTCAAAGGCCCGGCAGGGACCTACTACATCCAGCTCAACCATCTCAGTAGGTAGTGGTCGTGGTAGTAGTAAAAGTCACAGTGTAGCTGCACAGAGTCACATTCCAAGCACACCCTCCTGTTAATCAGGTATTGAAAGTGGCACTTCCAGCAGTGCCAGAAAGTTCTCCTCCCTAGTTTAGGACTTCTTTTCTGTTAGCACCAAGGAGGAGAATGTTGCTATGTGCTCAATTTGTTGCACAGGTGTTTGGCGCCGTAAGCTTGGTACAAACTATTGTACCGGAGGCCAAGCAAGTCATCTCAGAGTACACCACACTATCGTGTGGGAGAATCACCTACTTCAGTGAAAACAAAGTAAAAAAACTCAACTCATTGAAGTTGGGCATGTAGAATCAGGAGACGATATTATTGTGGTGGAAGGTGAAGAAGAGGGAGGCATTTCTAGCACTGTCCCAGTGGTACTGCCCACATCGTCCTCAGTAAAATCTGAGTGGCACCACAGTAAGAGCCATACTCAGAGTCAGCGTGAGACACCAAAGCGACCGAGTACCGCAATGAGATAAAATGTGTCGTTGAGCCTAAGTGGGTTAATGAAAACAACAGTACCACAAAGGAAAGTAATCCAGCTTACCATTGAGAGCATGCTTAGGTTGGAGGGGCAGTTTCATCGCAACCACCTAATGGCACGGTTGTACAATGCGAAGCTGGATTAAATTTTAGCGCTGGACCTTCTCCCTTTTTCATTTGTGCAAGGGGTGGGTTTCCTTGAATTTGAGTCAGCCATCTGTCCTAAATGGAAGGTTCACAGCTGGTCCTATTTCACAAGAATTGCTGTTCTGGCACTACATCACGATGTGCTGGAATTGGTTGGACAAGCTTTGCAGCAGAGTGCTGTTCACAATATCCACCTGACAACAGACATGTGGACCAGTTGCCAAGCCACAGATTACATGTGCATCTCTGCACACTGGGTCTCTTTTGTGGGGGTTAGAGATAAGCTATCGGAACGAGGTGCTGTTGACACAGCTGAGATTGTTAAAGCTACTGGGAAACATGCAACTGTAGCCATGTTTCCCATGGAGAAATCTCATACTGCTGTAAACATTTTGCAAGAGTTTTGCAGCAAGGTTTTTGAATGGCTACGCCCAAGAGGACTTAGTATTGGTTTTGTTGCCACAGATAATGGCAGTAATGTACTTAAGGCCATGGACCTTGATTCCTACTTCAGGGTTCTGTGTTTGCCGCATTGCATAAACATTATAGTTCAAGACTGTCTGAAAAAAGAACCCAAAGTCAGCAACTTGCTGACCATCTGCCGAAGAACATGCACTAATTTCAGCCATTCTTTTAAAACTTGGAAGCAGCTGAGGATCATTCAACATGAATATAACATGCCAGTCAAAACACTCATCCAGGAGGTGGCAACACGTTGGAACTCAACATATTATATGCTTGATCGTCTGTTTGAGCAGTACAGACCACTCAATGAATATGTCATGCAAAGACTGGATGCTACTGTGAAAGGCATGACCCTTCAGATGGACCAATGGTGCCTAGTTAAATGCCTGTCTGAGATGCTTTGTCCTTTTGAGGTCTTCACACGTGTTGTCAGCAAGGAGGACTGTACAATGGGCCAAGCTATCCCATTATTGCAAATACTATAGCATCAGCTGAAGAAGGTGTCTGACTCATACAAAGGTGTAGAGGAAAAAAAGGAAGCCTATGATTTGGTGGAGAGCTTAGCCCGTCGCTTAGCTGAACATACAAGGGTGCAAAATAAGATTTTGTCAAAAACATTACATTTCTGCCACAATTCAGGATCCACGGGCAAAATTAGGACTGAAGAAATTCATTCCTTTTTAAGAGATGGATGTTGCCCACTAAAAAACTTGGATAGCTGAGGCAGCAAGTAAGTTGGAAAATTAACGGCTGCTAATTAAAAGCCCGCAAGATCAACCCTCAAGAAGTACTGCAGCAGGGCATGCGGCATCAAGTGCAACTTTGGAGGCTGAGGGCAGTGCGTTTGGCTCACAACACTCACCATCACTATCAACAACAGCAACAATACCTGGATCATTAGGCCCAGTAGAATCGTTACAAGATTGGTATTTAGAGTTAGGCATTAATAAGCACAGTGCTGATGCACAGAGAAAAGAGCCTCAAAGGTTAGCAGCAGCACCCATGAACATTGGGCAGATGGTTAAGGCCTATCTGGATGACCCAACAGAGGTGCACATTGATCAAAACCCATTGCAGTATTGGGATAGGAAAAGGGCTGAATGGCCACTGATCAGCAGGCTGGCGATAAGCAATCTGGCTTGCCCTGTCACAAGTGTCTCTTCCGAATGCGTTTTCAGTGCTGCTGGTTCCATTGTAACAGTGAGAAGGACCAGTCTCTCGCCCAAAAACGTGGAGAGGTTAACAATGATCAAAATGAATCAGCACTTCATACCACCGAATTACACAATACATGAATCAAGGGAGGAAAATGAGGACAGCGGATAAGGTGACAGAAGTAGTGTGTCACATGATTACCTACTACTGGCTGAACCCCCAGGGTTTGAGGACGCGCTATACTTCCCTGACAAATAGGCTTGCACTTACTGTATTCCTCTCTTATTTTCCTTTATTTGTGTGTCTGTCGTTCCGGTTACAAACTTTGAATCACAACGAATCCATTACCACTGTCTTCTACTCTTCTTATTTCAAGATACAATTTTCAGGTGTCTGAATTTCACTGTACAATCCTCCAAATCCAGCTCCTCCGCTCTCCGCTCCATCATACTGAATCTCCCTAAATCCAGCGCCCTCATGATTATTTGATGATGGAAAATAGAAGAAAAAATAAAAACTTTCCTATTCCCGCAAAAAAAAGTGAAAAAGTGGAACATGATGACTAATACAGCTATCCTCCTTTCAGAGCCATGAGAGACGGCCCTTTAACTTAAGATGAGATGGAACAGGTAATGATTGATGCCATGCATTGGACGCAGAGTCGCAGACTGAGTGATTTTGTTGTTGTTTGTTGTGCGTGAAGTTATGTCATTGTGCACTAATCATCTTTCTACAGTACACACTAAACGTAACTCAAGGCAATTTTCCCCTTCTTGCAAATATTTTTAAAAAGAAATTTGTACTTCAACTGCAGCTTGATACATTGCTTTTGATTGAGTACAGGAAGGGGACTCAATCTGCACACTGAGTATGAAAACAGCACCGTCCGTGAGGATGATGGCCAAAAAGACGGTCCGTTAAATTAAGATGAGAAGGAACAGGTAATGAAAATGAATGGCATTCATTGGACACCTGGCTCTGAGCGTTTGGTGTTTGTGTTTTTATTGTTTGTTTGTTGTGCATGAAGTGAAGTCAAAGTGTACTAGTAGTCTTCCTGTACACACTAAAGAGTGACTCAAGTCAATATTATTTCTACTCTTGTTGTGTAATAACAACATTTTACGTCTACTGCAGGCCGATCTTCACAGTCAGTCTGTACAAGTAACGGAGATGATTGATGGAATAATAACAAGTCAGGAGGACGTTTCATGAGTGGCATAAAAGGTAAACACGTCAACAACAACGACAGCAGACCCAAATTTCTGTGTAGAAGTTGAGTTGAGTGTAGTGGTGGGATGAATGCGGTGCATTGATTTACTAACTTAAATTGTAAAATGCTATGATTGGATATGTGCGTTGTTCAACTCTTTAAAAAAAATACTCTAAACAGAGGATGTGCTAAGCAACGTGCCATCACTGTGGGCCTGCTCTGTCCTGTTGTTGTTGAAGATCAATGCTGGAAACAGACTAGAGTAGAGATGATGCATACATGCCGCCTCGTAAAGTGTTCTTGTTGCACTACACCATAACTTGTGCATTTCTTTCAACTTTGTTTCTCAATATCCCTTTAGTTTTTCCATCTACAATTACAGGCCGGGCCTTGCCCTATACTTGAGAAAACATTACAATGCGCACTTACCTTACCAATACATCTACATTTTCCTGGCGGGCAGTGGCGACTGGCGAAACCCAAGATTGATGGACGAGAGGACCAAGTGGAATGCCGAGATGCAAATCCAGTCCACATAACCAGGATAACACTGTAACAGTATCAACTTTCATCTTCTTTTAAATATTTTGATTCTTTTTTTTGTCTACAATCTCTACAACAGTGTGTTCTTGTTGTTGTTATTATCATTAGGTTTGCTTTCTGTTTATGATTCATCCCTACCAATATTTAAAAATTCAATTTGCTATCTGTAAAAGTATTAAGCCCGGAACAACAGAACAAGAAGTGTATGTAATCCGGGTCTCCTTATCAATCATCATCATGCATGCATTTCCTTTTTCTCCCATAACATATTGGATATGGTAGTCTTCAAGGATTGTCGTTTATTTGTCCTTGTGTACTGTTTTTCACTGTCAAACCTTTCCCCAAACCCCCTTCCCATCCATTCAACAAACTCTAACCCTCTTCCCCCGGGCTGTGTGACTTATTGAGGTCTGACTAAATTAAATGAACACCAATAATTAATCACACGCTTGCTGGGGCGGATGTGGCGAAAGCAACAGTACTTCAATTTCAAGGCGGAGCGATGTTCTTCTTCTGCTTACCCACCCATGAGCAGTATATTTTAGAGTTGATTTTTATTTAACAAAGGAACATATACCTCAGCATTGATTGGATTTGTTGTCATTCCTCATTCACAGCATTACCTGTTACGCTGTAGGCCTAGTCAAGTGATTCGACACAACTTTAGTTTGTAACTCTGTCTAGGTGGCTATCCCTACCACCATTATGTTTTGTTGTAAAATATTTTAGCATATTATTGTTGCTCAGTAAGATCTGTACTGTACTTCATTCTAATACTCCTCGAACAGTCTCTCAAAGGCAACTGACTGTCTCATTTTCTTTTTTTGCAAATGCTGCTGCCCTGCCAGTGTCTACTACTACTACTATACTACCAGTCTACCACCACCACCCCAATCATGGCATGTTTGGAAACCATCTTCACCATGCAGTCATCGCTGTGCCTAAGTTAAACATCAAGCAAAGGCAAGAGAAGTTTGGGGGAGGCATAATTAATAATGGGCATGTTTTCAATAAATTCACACACCCCTTTGAGTCCAGATAAAGAATGCATAGACTAGAAGAGAGAGACTGAAAGTACTAGTAGGACAACTCAATTAGTGAGGGGTATCGCATCTATCTGCTTAAGTCTTACACAATCAGCCAATTATTTAAATCAAACATTGGCTATGGGCGGACCTGCACCAGCAAGAAAACAGTGTGATGTAAAACAGTAACCCCACCTACAAAACATGAACAACATTGCATGTAAAGTAGAAATATAGATTTAATGTACCATAACAAAAATAAACTATGTAAAACCCACAAAAGCTGACCCACCCCCCTCCCTAACCCCAACCAATGTCCGTAAGAAAGTCCAAATGTCCAAAACCCCAACGTCCAATTCCCACCCACCAAAACAAGAATTCAGATTCAGATTCAGATTCATAAACTTTTATTCGATTATAAAAATTTGTATAATCATAAAAAGTACAAAGTAAAAAACCTTCAGTTTTGTACAGAAATTCACATATTACAATTATAAAACAATGCCCTGTCGGGTTTTCATTACTTTTTTTAAAAAGGTCGCTATCATTTTGGCTTCGTGCGGGTATGCCGGTGACTGGAGGTAAGCGAGCGCTGGATATGTGCTTCTGTGTCCGCTTGAACGTAGAAGGGGAAGAATCCATTTTTTCCTGGCTGTAGTGTAGTATTTACAGAACAGTGTGACGTGGACCGTAGATTGCTTGGAGGCCCCGTCACACGGACAACAGATCGGGTTCCGGGACCAATTATGCTGTTCTGGAAATGAGACCAAGCGGAAGAAAAGATCGAACCGGAGTCTTGTCAGTAGAAACTTTTCATAGTTCGAAAGAAAGAACGTGAGGTAGGGCTGTATCAGTTTCTCTGTTTGCAATGGGCAGATTTTCCCATTTTGCATTTTCACAATCTCAGCCTGATTGCGGAGTTCTCTTAAGTGGCCCATACATAGTTCTTTAAGTTGTTTCTTTGAGATATCTTCAATTGACGGTGGATCAAGAAAATATTGCTCACGGTCAAGATCTTGGAAAAATTTAAAAACATAGTTGAGCCAGGAAATTTTTCTCCAGTGAGCTAGGCTAAGGCAGTCGGTGATGAGGGAGCGTGTTACGTGGCTTTCTGGATTGCACCATATGCGGTGCCATAAAAAGAGAGGCTGGCAGCGTATGGTGTCTGACACAAATTCCATCCCTAGCTCTCGATGTGATGCTAAAATCAGAGAGCTTTGGGGAAGGGCCAGAACATACTTAATGAAAGCGTTCTCCGTCACCTGTAGTTGGTTAACGCTTCCATAGCCCCAGATGCCTGCTCCGTAACTCGCCACGCTGTGGCATTTTGCATAGTATAGAGTTAGCAGTTCCGACGGAGCTGGTTTGCCGAGTTTCCTGGAGAAGGCACAGAGTGCTGATGTTGCTCGGCGGAAGTTGAGGTTTCTGGCTTCAATGGCTTTACGCCAGGTCATTGAGTCGTCCACAAGTATACCCAGGTAGGGATATGCTGTAGTTTTTTCCAGTTTGGTGTTGTTTATGTATATGGATTTTGAAGTGCCAAGTTTGGGTCCTATAGACATTGTGAATGTTTTCTTTGTATTTACTTTTAGACCCAAAGAGTCCATGAACGTCACATATTTGTTCAGCTGTCGTTGGAGTTGGTTAGCTGTTCGGGCCAGGATGACCGAGTCGTCGGCATAGAGGAGGATGGGTATAGGGCGGCGAGCTATTTGCGGGAGGTCCTGGCTCCCTGCCAACATAGCTTTTTCAATCCCGTTGGTATATAGATTGAATAGGAAGGGAGCCAGTACGCACCCTTGCCTTACTCCTCGCGTGATTTTAAACGGGCGTGATAGATCGCCGCCAATGCCATAACGCACTCGGCCTTCTGCGTTGGTGTATAGACCCCTGAGAAAGGCCAATATCGCTGGGTCTACTCCAAGGTTCGACATGATTTCCCACAGCTTTGCATGCTGAACGCAGTCGAAAGCCGCGCTCAGGTCTACATAGACCAGGTAGATTTTCCCTTCTTTTGCGTGAGCGTATTTTCCGGCCAGGAGGGTCAGGTTTAGGGCCTGCTCCACCGTACCGAGTCCTTTCTGGAAGCCATATTGCAGGTCTGTGAAGATGTTATTTTCCTGGGCCCAAGATTGTAGTCGGTCCAGGAGTAGTCGGCCTGCAATTTTGCCCGTGGAGTCCAGAAGGGAGATGGGCCGATAACACGCGGGATCGTTGCGGTCCCCTTTCTTGAATATTGGCAGGAGGGTGGATGATGACCATGATGGAAGGAGACCGATTTCGGCGACTGCAGTCATTACCCGGGTTATTATTAACGACCAATAGTCACTATTGTATAAGAACAGGTCCATGGGTACCCCGTCTGGGCCGGGAGCCTTACCAGTTTTTGACGCTTTGATTGCTTTTCTGACCTCAGTGACAGTGAAGCGTAAGTTAATGGGGAGAAAATTTTTCTCTGCTTCGTCCTCTCGTTCTATTTGAGGTATGTCAGAGGACAGGCCAAAGATTTTTTCAAAGTGGAGGACCCATTCATTCTCGGTTACTACAACGTCGAGATGGTTTGGGTCAGTGTTGTTGTCTAGAAAGGGTGATCTGATGGTCTGCCAAAATGTGATGCTGTCCTTTTTTAGTGCGCTCTCGTGTAATTGGCACCAAAGGTCTCTCTTTATCTGGCGCCTACGATTTTTCCTTGCCTCGTTGTACGCTTTCCTCCGAAATGAAATTAATTGGGCATCTCTTGGTTCCTGCCGAAGGGCTTCTTTTAAAGATGAGAGGGCCTTTCTACAGTCTGAGTTAAACCATCTTTTTGTTTGGAATGTGGGTTTATTTGCCCTGTATTTGAATAACTCCTCTCTTATTGCCCCTTGAATGTTGTGGAAAGAGTTAATAATTAGTTCGGGGGAGGCCTCTGCGGACAGACAATCTCTTAGCCAGGGCTGCGTTTTTTCAAGTATCCTTTGCGAGGTCACTTCGGGGTCGACTTTTGCCCATTTGATGGCGAACCCGTTCTTCTTCCTTAGTGTTATAGTATGTTGGTCAAGAGAACTAATTTTTGTTGCGGAAGGACCTGGTTTCTCCATTGTAATCTCCACACTCAGAGGATAGTGGTCGCTAATCGGACTGGACCCTACTTTGTAGTTTTTCAACGAGTTCTTACAAGTATTAGAGGCTAAGATAAAGTTGATAGTGGACGTACAACCTCGCCCATGGAAGGTGGGACAGAATTCCTGGGGCGGGTCCACTAGCTCGTTTACAAAGTCCAGGTCCAGGGTAAATAAGATTTCATTTAGCTTGTTTCCACTTTGGGTGTGTGCGAAATGGGGAATAGGATTGCCGGATTCAGATTGTAAACCACAATTCCCGGTTTTGTGGTTTGGACATAGTGGGTGGTTGAAATCGCCTCCCCAGATGAATTTTATAGTCGCGCTTAAATTCGCGTTTTGAAGTGTAGATATGTGGGCCACCAATTCATCTAGATTTGTACAGCAGTCCAGTGTGCCTATGTTATTATAATAATTTATGAGTATGTATATATTTCTCGATGCAGCGGTATGGTGTGTGAACTGGATGACTTGAAAAGTGGGAGTTTCTTTCGTTAGTTTTGTTGCGACTGCTAAGGTGTTGGAGAAATAAATCGTGAGACCACCTTTTGGCCTTCCCATTGTGCTTGGCGTTGCTTTGGTGAAGAATGTCTTGTATCCCGCTAGATGGAGGGGGGATAGACGCCAGGTCTCTTGTAAGCACAAGATTTGGTGGCTTCTTGCTATTCCCAGCCAATGAGGGCATGTTATTTTCCCGGTTAGACCTGCGACGTTCCAAAAAGCTATGCCTGGGCTCATGGCCTCATTGACTGTCAAGGTGGCAAGTGCTGTTTTGCGGTTGATAGGGATTTCAGTGGCTGAAGCTTGTTCAGTGGGTGATCTTGCGCTCATATCCAGATTCTCTAAGGGAGGGAGGGTCAAGAGATTGTTTAATTGAATCATTGGGGTCTCTGATGTTTCTGGCAGTTTTGGTGGAATTATCTGATGCTTTCCAGGGACTGGATGATGTGAAACTGCAGCTGTATGTAAGAAAGCGACTGTAGGTTGGCTAGGTTCGACCATGAATGGTCAATCGACCATGTCGAGGCACTCGTAACGGTTTTGGGTCGGGAAACCCTGCCAACCTTCGTATGCTGGGTATGGTCTGTCCTGCCAATATGGAACATGACCATGACCATCGGTGTACCTTTCTCTTGGCCCCCCCCTGTCTAGGTACTCGCGTGGGTAATCCCTCCGATTCCATGGTGTTTGACGCCATGGGTCCTGGTTCCGCGAGTCTTTGGGATGATGGTGCCATTCCCAGGGAGGAGGGTTGTGTTGTTGTTTCGTTGGGGGGTAAAAAAGGGAAAGGTGGTGGGCGTCTATTCCCCCTTTTTTCTCGAGTTGTGGCCAGGCACAAATATAGTCAACCGTTGCGGGATCTCTGCATGTTACAATGATGCAATCACCGCGTATTGTTTTCCTGGTTTTGCCTATCCAGGCTACCCTGCGTGCTGACGTGATTCCTCCTGATAAGTGTGATTCAAGAGGTCTATTTATGCTAAGCCACTGCATGGCCTTGTTTTTAAGTGACCATGCAGTTTCTGGGGTGTCATCTACTAACTCGGGTACTCCTGTTAGAACTATTGTGTATGGAGTAGCTCCAGGGGGCAAGTGGGCAGGACGTCTAACTGCGGGGTATTTTTTCGGGGTGGTTTCCGATGTGTTCTTGGGTGTTTTTTGGGGGGGTGGGGAATTCGTAGGCTGGGAGTCAGGTTTGTCCGTGGGTATTCTGTTGGAGTCTGGGTTTTGTGCTGGGCATGGGGTGTGTGCCGTGACTTTACCTTTGGTGTCTGCCTGCTGTGCTTTTCGTTGTGGTGGTTTCTGTTGTAGTGATTTCTCCTGCTGAGGGGGGAGCGTGTTTGTTATTGGTTTGGGTGTGTTAGACGATGGGTTGGGGTTCTTCTGTATTGTAGAAGTTGCGTTTGTGAGATTGACTGCTTTCTGAATGTGCTTTTGGTTTTGCTTTTTTGATGGGTGTGAGGTGTTTCGCTGGCCCTTTACGTCTATCCTGGTGTTTGTATCTAGGAGAGTGGCTGATATTATTGTTAATTGGGCTTCGAGGTTTCTAATGCTCAACTGAATGGGCTTTAGATATTGGTAAAGTAAGTCTTTGGTGGTGGTGAGCACTTGTGATGTGATTCTACAGGTCTTGCATTGCTCGGATGTGTTAGTATTGGATATTGCCTTATGTGGGAGGGTGGAATCGGGAATGTGCAGTATGCTATTGGAGCATGGGGAGTTTGGGTGGATCGTGGGTGAGCTTTGTGTTTTTTCACTGAGTAGTAGTCGGGTCTCCGACGTTGCCCTTTCCCTCTCTCCTTGCTGGGGCGAATTGTCGAAGGTTAGGATGTCTCCTTGGGTTTGACATCCAGCTAGGTCGGGGGTTGCTTCCAAGTCCTCTGATGTTATTGAGGGATCCGACTCGGAATGCGTGACTGAAAGATCGACTACTGAAGGAACTGTGTTGAGTTCTGTATTTGGTAGAGGCACTGGGAGTGAGCTGTTTTGGGAGGTCAGATTGATTGGAGATGCTGCGTTCGCTATGGCACCAAGTGATGAGCGCTTGGCGTTTGCGCTCATGAGGTCCATTGAGACTCTCTTTTCCATTAAGGCTATGCTTTGGTTTATTGTTATGTTAACTCGCGATATGAACAGGTCGATGGGGCCTGTTACCTGTGCTACCTCCTGCGCATGTTTGGATTTTGGTTTGGAAGTACTTCTAGTTTTTGCTGGCATGCTTGTTTCTTGCTGGGTCGTCGATGAAAGAGGAAGGGCCCGGTCCGGTCTCTATCGGGCACTAACGGGCAACAACGGGCCCGCCCTTGGCCCGGGCTTCGCCCCGGGCTCCGACCCGCGCGCGTCCCGCGATGCGCGTTGGTAATATGGTTAAATAGTTGTTGGGTGAGAGGGGGCGGGCACTGGGAGGGGGCGCGGCTCGCACGGGAAGAGGCAACAGCTGATGTAGCTGATAGCTGAGCCTCGCAGTCCCGGAGCCGCGCCTCGCGCCTCCTCTGCGGCCACGCAGGTGTTATTCCTCCTCTCCTCCTCTCCTTCAGGGCTGGAAGCGGGTTAGGCAGCAAGCTACTCCTGTAGCGTAATGAAAAGCGAAGCAACTGGCAGGGAACCTCACTGCGAGTGGCGCCCGCGTAGCGGGAGCCGCGAGAGGTTGTAGGCGATTTGGTGGGGGCGGGCACTGGGAGGGGGCGCGGCTCGCACGGGAAGAGGCAACAGCTGATGTAGCTGATAGCTGAGCCTCGCAGTCCCGGAGCCGCGCCTCGCGCCTCCTCTGCGGCCACGCAGGTGTTATTCCTCCTCTCCTCCTCTCCTTCAGGGCTGGAAGCGGGTTAGGCAGCAAGCTACTCCTGTAGCGTAGTGAAAAGCGAAGCAACTGGCAGGGAACCTCACTGCGAGTGGCGCCCGCGTAGCGGGAGCCACGAGAGGTTGTAGGCGATTTGGTGGGGGCGGGCACTGGGAGGGGGCGCGGCTCGCACGGGAAGAGGCAACAGCTGATGTAGCTGATAGCTGAGCCTCGCAGTCCCGGAGCCGCGCCTCGCGCCTCCTCTGCGGCCACGCAGGTGTTATTCCTCCTCTCCTCCTCTCCTTCAGGGCTGGAAGCGGGTTAGGCAGCAAGCTACTCCTGTAGCGTAGTGAAAAGCGAAGCAACTGGCAGGGAACCTCACGGATTAAAAAAGGGGCACAAGTCAGGGAGTCTATGATGTGTGGCGGGATTGGAGGACGACACACATTTGCTCCTCTAGACATGCAACGCGGCGCTTGAGAGCGCGGTGGTTGCAACCACAGTGGGGGGGGTAGCACCAGAGATGGTAAGGCAGCGGCGGGCAGCCGCCTGGTGGTGGCGCCATACTGCTGGAGGGCGGTGGCTGGGGCCCGTGGCACTGGAGGAGGCTCCAAGTGCTGCAGTCTCCTTCTCCTCCTCTGCCAAGACCACCAGCTGCCGATATTCGCGCTGGATTCCCTCCGACATGCGGCGCCGTGCTTTGGCGGCCAACTCCTTCCGATCAACTTTGGAAGGAGTAGCTGTATATCAAAAAGAAAAAAACAAGACAATTGTAAAATATACTCTTAGAAAAATAGTAAGACAAGTTAATTATACACATAGTGGCATGGTAGCACTATAAAGTAAAGTATCCTCCAACTTGCTTGGGCTTTAACATTTGCAGGATCTTTTTCAGACATTCAACCAACCATGCATCAGATTATTTACTATCAGCCACCTTTGCAATTTGCATGCTTGCATCACACGTATCCTTCTGTTTGTCAGTCATAAATATTAAATCTCACCCGTCCTTCTTCCTTCCACCCGTCTTTCACTTTTTAGTTGAACACCAGGTGATCTGATCTGACTTTTAGTCTTCACCATAAAACTTTCAAACTGGAGTTGAAATCACAGATAGATGATGCCATTGGTTACTCAATACTCCCACTCCTATGCCAATTAAAGGGTGTCTTCACTCTTAAAACGTTCACAACAACTCTTACTTACTTAGGACATCATTTGGATGGCGGGTGGACTTTGTACACCCGCCATCCGATTCCTCACGCTAAAAAGGGACCGCCTGCCATAAAGGCGGTGGTCCCGTGGGAACAATTAAGATGGATGCGCCCGCCACAGTGGCGGGCGCATCCCGTATTTTTAACATTGTGGCGGGCGGTGCCGAAAGCACCGCCCGCAACAAAACTAAAAGTACATGTTGTGCTTTTCCAAGCACAAAGTGGCAGGCCATGCGCAGAACCTGCCATGTTGTGCTCTGAAAGGCAGGGGGGTACCATAGCATAGGTACCCTCCATGGGGGCCCGCAACGGGCACCCCAAGCCCGCATACCTGTCCGTGGCGGCAATGCCGCCACGCAAAGGCATTCCAAAATGCAGATTAAATGGCTGGCGGTGTGTTTCAGACACCACCACCATATTGAACCCTTTTCCGCCCGGTCGACATATCGACTGTGCGAAAAATCGGCATACGTTTTCTATTCGCCGCGGACCCCCCAGTCATTGTGATATGGCGGGGTCTTTTTGACAGGGATGGCGGGAGGTATGCCCCTGCCGGCCCGGTGGAGTCAATCTGCCCGCCATCATAATGGCCGGGGTACTAAAAGTCTCAACAGTACAGTATACATACAGTACACCATTGCAGTGAGTGTAATGTTAATAGTTAAGGATTATAAATCTAACTTCCCGCTGGCCGCCACTGGTGCTGGCACTCCCCCTACTGCTCCATCAGTATCAGCAACTGCCACATCCTCCCCTGCTGCGTCGCCCTTACCGCCGCTGGCCCCGGCAATAGTGGTCAGTAGTGCGCCTAGAAAACATTACAGATTTCATATGCACCTCCCCCTATTGGTCAGTAGCAAGATTGAAAAATGAGTTAATAGTATACAACATACACCACTAGTACAAATCAGGTAGTAGTAGAGTAGACACTAGTAGTTATATATGGTCCCTAGGGTCATTCTAGCCTTTGCTTAGTTAGCCAGAGCCATGCAACCATTTTACGACCACGTGTGCAAGCTTGCGCGATATTTTCTCCCCGAGCACGCAAAAAGCGGCGCGAACACGTAGAAGCGTTCCCGAACAGGAAATACGTAACCCAAACGGGCGCGAGCATGCACCTGGAACAGGAAGTAATCAGCGTGAGCAGGCAGGACAAGTGAAAACAAGATGGGCGCGCCCATGAGCGACAGCATGGGTAATTTAGCGAGGCACTTTTCAACGCGATCACGCAGAAAATACTGCAAACGGACGGCAAAAAAACTTCAGCGTCTTCGTGATATTTCCGCGTGTTCGTGGAGATTTTTTACATTTTCGCGATAGTTTGCGAAAGTGAATTTCGCAAATTTCGCCTACCCCTAGCGCTGAGTCTCAGTGTCTCCTAACGTGGGAGCAGAAACTACACACTTAGATAGGTATGTGAAGCCAGAATGGACTATTCGTTAGTAAGTCATAAAACAGCCTTGAATAGAAGAGAAAATAATAACGAAATACATCATTCTGCTGAGGCAAGCAATACGAATGATGAGGCCTAGTTCAGACACAGCCTAAGCAGATGAATGGGGTGCATGAAATATTAAATGGAATCACATTTGCTAACTAAAGTGTGCACGTTGCAGGGATAACTCAGTGGATTGTATAGCATGAATACGGATGCCATCTATTTAGCCACACACTGCAAACCTAATATAACATGAAACAAATGCATTATGGGAATGGGATTTTCAAACCTAACAGACCCTCCTTTTAGCATGTGTGGCTAAATGCTTTATTCACTATCCGGTAGGGTCTTTACAATTCTAAGGAGGCGGGGGGGACAAATGCATAACCACACATGTGACAATCATGTAATAGTGGGGAAGAAGACAACACACTTAGTATGAACATCCAACTAATACTCAAGAATGCCCTCATCTATGAGCATCAAACCCTAAATATCCTGCGTCATCATATTAGAAACTTTATTATTGTGCCCTAAGAACTTAGGAGAAGGGGTGAGCTTGCTCAGACAATAGGTGCAACATGCTGGTAGGCAATTAATACATGAGCAACATGTAAAGATGACACCTGCGATAGCTATTAGGACAAGTAGTATTTTCTACCCCCATGATAACAATAGACCCCAGAGCCACCCTGTAAGGGACCATGAACCATCATCCTGGTGGATGTCTGAAGCAAGTCTGTGTAATTTCTGTATTGCAGAATATACAGTAAGGACATTATCAGGAATGTACATGCAGCAACTACTGCCGATGACGCAGCATGCTCCACACATAGGGGTGTACTGAAGGTATACTGACCAATATCACAGTCGAGCTTTAGGTTACAAGACTCGTTGCTCTTAAAAAACGGATGGTTTTAGATGTCATTCTGGCTGATAGAATGACGTCTAAACCCATCCGATTTTGAAGAGCAACGAGTCTCGTAGCCTGAAGTTCGACTCTGATATTGGTCAGTATACCTGCAGTAGTATTAATAACCCCCTCAATTACTCTGGCAAGGCGACGGATATTACGACTATTGAACATGGGACCCCAGAATGGCAGAATGCCCCTCATTATGTCAGTAAGTTGCTGCAAGGAAGTATCTATCTGATCAATGTCGCCTGTATTGACTTCTCTCTTAACTCAGGGGGCTAGGACATTCCTAATCTGTAGGCGATGAGATCTGTGGTAGTTGGGAGGGTCTATGTAGACTGGGGGTAGGAGGTAAGAGAGGTAGCACCGCCCGGATCATCCCTCAGGGAGCCACACATTACCATGAGCCCCACAAATAAAATAAACATTAGGTGGCGGGATCTACGGGGGACTCTTGGGCATCCTCAACATGGAAGTGGTGTTGCATCTACTTTCCCCCACCTCCATGTCTCCCACCCCATGAACAAAAAAAGGAGCCAGTACATCTACCACCACCAGGGGTATGGGCTTATCTTCAGTGACATTGTGCGCTTAAAAGGATTGGTAATATTCTGATACATTGAACTGTGAAAGCCTATCTTATCCATCCCGGTTCTGTTGGCCTTTCTACCTCGAGCTGCCGCTCTGAGGCAAGAACTCAAGAACACTCGATCAAACCACCCATCTCCAGGGGACACACCAGGTGGGGACCTATGTTGAGGATATACATACATTCCCAAAGAAAAGGAACTGGTGCCTCTTCATTCAAAGGAGTCAACTTGAGAGAATGAGCAAATAAAACTAAGAAAGGTAAACCATCCTTCACAGCTATTAACATAGGAAAAGGGCATAGACAGCAAGTTCTCACTTTGATGCTCGACAGAAGGTAACAAACCGCATGCCCAATATTTTGTTGTAATATAAACAGCATGTGTCTGATTTAAGGAACGTCTGAATAAAAACATTGTCCTTATTGGACTTCCAGTGTTCTTTGTGAGGCGATAAGGTACCAAAAATATGTTCAGGAGGTGTTGGCGCAGTATGTATTCAAGCATGCACAGGATATTTCTCTTCTAGGAAGAACAGCACACCAAATCCAAATATCAGAGAAAACAAAATTATTACCACCAACACTCTTTTAGTCTTGGTGGACCAAGGTGACCATCTGAAGTGGGACACGGAGCCGCAAAGGGCTGGTCCTCATCAGGGATACGACGACCAAAGGGATACATTTAGAAAACTTCAAGGCAACTTATAGGTGTCACAAGGGAAAGAAAAAATTCACGGGATAGAGCCACTATTGCAATAACAGTATCAGGGCGCACAAATCACCCAGCGTCCGTCTAGAGCCTCGCTGGCAGGCTCCTATTGTTCATCAATGACGGTGCTATGAAGCACTTCCATTGAGGAGCTGAGCGATCGCAGCCCTTTCAGAAAAGCAAATCCTCTTCTTTCAAGATAGAGCCCCCTCCCTCCTGGGCAAATACCCTCAAAGATCCTGTCCAGTGTCCAGGGCAATGCACCAGTGTAGCTCACTCTAATCTAATGCAGGAACTTCAGGCACAGCACCTGCGCCCTAAGCTCAAGTCCTTAGCTAACTCCTACACTGTTCGGCTGGTTCACCGTCCTTCTTTTGAGGTTGCAGATTATATTTCGTGATTCCAGGCACTGTTTCAACAAATAGGGGCAGAAACACAGGGTCAGGTGGGCATCTAGATTCAGATTCTGGTGTATTAGAAACTGTGTTAATTGGGGGGGCC
Organism: Lissotriton vulgaris; assembly: GCF_964263255.1. Lineage (NCBI taxonomy): Eukaryota > Metazoa > Chordata > Amphibia > Caudata > Salamandridae > Lissotriton > Lissotriton vulgaris. The sequence goes on along the minus strand of NW_028241493.1, from coordinate 211,505 downwards.
CTTATCTCTGATGGGATCACCTCGAATAGGGCTGCGTCATTTTCTTTGTCCGTCTGCGCCCACCTCAATCGGGCATCAGAAAAGGGAACAAAGCGTGGCACCCTCTTTCCGTCCTGATCAGCAATGCCTTCATTGACCCAATGGTCATACGGAAGCGGTAGAGGGGTCTGAGAGCCATGAATCCAGTGTTTTTTGCTGTCTACCTTCATGACTGTTCAGGTGACAAGAAAGACGAGGAGAGGTCCTTTCCACTTCAGCTCCAAACAGCTTCACGGCTTTAAGTTTTTAATGAGTACAAAATCTCACAGCTGTATTTGGTGCCCGGGTTCCTCTGGTACTGAAGATCTTTAGACAACTCATATAGATAGTCTACAAGCAGGGGGTACTCTATCTAAGAAAAGCGCTTGGGTCTTGTATAGCCCCAGACATTAGCAGGTCGTCCAAAGACCACTTTGTGCGGGGACAGTCTTGTTCTAGAATGCGCTGTTGTTCTGGTAGATAATAAAGCCAAGGGTAATGCATCTGGCCATCGCAATCCTGTTCTTTCTTGAATCTTTGCTAGTTTCAACTTGAGAGTACCATTGTACTTCTCAACCAGGCCAGCTGACTGGGGATGGTTTGCTTTCTGAACCTTGTGCTTAATATGCAAGCCCTTGCACACCAATTCAATGACTTTTGAATTGAAGTGAAGTCCAGTTGTCACCTCAAATCACGTGTGGCAATTCATTGTGCAGGAATAACTCTTTTAAAAGTGCCTTCGTCGTTGTCACAGCTATATTATCTTTAGAGGGGTAAGCCTCAATCCATTACTGAATGTGCAAATCACTCCTAGCACATACTTCAGGTTAATCACTCATTCCATTTTGATGAAATCCATTTGGAGAACCTCAAAAGGGAAGGAAGGCAGTGCAAAGTTACCAGTGGGTGTAAAAGTACCTTTCCCAGGGTTTTACCTTAAACAAATGATACAGTGCTTCACTAGCTGTGTGGCTATGCTAGCAATGTTATCATTCTGCCATACCGGGTCTAGTAGCTTGCATATTCCTTTGGCACTGATATGCGTTGGCCAATGGGCCATGGTGACAGCAAGGAGCACATATGCATTTGGGAGCAACCATTGCTGTTTCCCACACAAGTCAGTCCAACACCCATCCTCGTCCAAACAACCTGTTCTCTACTCCCACATTGCCAATTCATCTGAAGTTGCCTCTCTCTGAATTTCCTTGACATTTTCCAGTGTGTCCTCGAACATTCAATTGTCTGGGGCCCACCTAGCTGGGGCCCACCTAGCAGGACCTGCCACCAACATCTCGTCTCCTTAGCTGTTTGGCCAGCAAACGCATTTCCCCTCCCAACATCATCTGTAATGGCTTTATGAGCACTACATTTCACTATTGTAAACTTATGGGGAAGCGTAAATGCGGACAGCAATCTATGTATCCATGTGCGATTCTGTATTTGCAGTCCGTGTGAGGTCAACAACCCTTTCTCCGCCCAGAGGCACCCTAATTTATGGGCCACCCCAAAGGTGTACTGGCTCTCAGTGTAGATATTAACAGCCAGTCCATCACTCAACTCACAAGCCCTGAAGAGGGCAACTAACTCTGCAGCTTGGGTTGATTGGTGTGGGATCCGGGATGTCTTAACTACAGTGTGCACTGTTGTAATCGCATTGGCTGCAATGGTTGTGCCATCTGGTAGTTTGAAACAAGAGCCATTGACTTATAGTTCCTCTTGGGGGTCAGATAGGGGAAAATCAGTCAGATCTACCTGTCATTTCGTTTCTTCCTCAGTTCGAAATAAACAGTCATGGAGATCATTGTCCTTTTCTTCCGAAGGTAGGAGTAGTAACGTGGGGGGTTCAGAGTAGCACATCTTTTGATTGTAATGTGCGAAGCAAACAAGGTCAATTCAAAGGCAGTCAGATGCTCACTATTAAGGTGCTGCGTCTTTTTCGTATTCATTAGTGCATCCACAGCATGAGGGACCATTACTGTGAGATCAGTATCAAGGACGAGCCCTGCCGATTGTCTGGTAGAAACTGCCACCACCATGGTAGCTCTCAGACTGCTCGGGAGAACTCTGGCGACATTATCAAGATTGGCAGAGAAATAGGAACAGGGTCTCTGCTTACCACTGAAACCCTGTGTTAGAACAGAAAGCGCGCAACTGTCCACCTCATGCACATAGAGCACAAAAGGCTTCTGGTAATTAGGAGTACCAAGTACAGGAGCCGAGCAAATCACAACCTTTAATTGTTCAAAAGCTTGCTGGCATGCAGGTGTCCAAGGCAAAGGTTTATGCACATCTTTGGTTGCCAGGTAATGAAGATGTTTTGTTAGTAGGGAATAGTTAGGGATCCACTGCCAACAATAAGATGCTGCATACCTGGCATTGGGTCTTAGGAACAGGCATATTAGTAATAGCAGATATGCGCTCAGGTGCTAGTCTGCGACCTTCCTTCGACAGTAGGTGACCTAAATAGGTGACCTCCCGTCGACAATATCAGAATTTTGAAAGGGACACCTTGTGTCCGTGATGTGCCAAATGCAACAATAAATTAACTGTGACTTCTTTACAACCATCCTCATTGTTCGAAACCACACAGAGGTTGGCAACGTACTGCAACAGCACACTACCAGGGGGAAGCTCCAAAGAATCCAATTGAACTTTCAAAGCTTGGCTGTAGATAATAGTACTTTCTATATAGCCTTCATGACCTGCACAGCAGAATCTAAAGCTCAGACCGGCTATTGCAAATCCAAACAGATATCTGCTATCAGTATTGATTGGTATGCTGAAGAAAGCATTCTTTAAATCAATTACAGAGAAGAAGTTTGCTGATGGTGGGATCCTCGGGTGTCTTTTTAAGAATAGGAAGACCAAGGCTATTGCACACATTTATTGTAATCAACATAAGAGTGTCAGACAAAATCAAACAACCAGTAAAGGATGAAACACAAAACCAGTTTGCGAAAGTAGACAAGGTAGAAATTTATACCGGCTAAGAGTTCTGAAATTTTGTAAAAAGGTAGGGTGCACGTCCTTAGTGTAGAAAAAGGACCCTCAGGCACCAACTGCAAGAGTCGGTAGCCAGTTGTCTTCATTGGGTCCCCAAGAGTAGAAAAAGAAACACAAATGGTGATTAGAAACGTGATTTAAAAAGAGTGTGGGCTACTCATCAGACAATAATTTTATTGAGAAGGTAGCTCTAACTCTAGTAAAAACAGTGAAAAAACAGTGGACTGGTGATTGGTTGAGTTAGCTTGAACCAATAAGTCCTCACAAAGGTGACAAATAAACAACATTTGCCACTGTCTCTTTAACCACACCAGACTTAATCAAATCCTGTATTATTTGCAAAAGGATCTTTTCACCTGCCTGGGATATCGTATATTGGGGTATACGTGGCAATTTAGCATTGTCTTTGATCTGGATAGACACTGGTGGGATCTGGAGTAACCCCACCTCCATGTCTCCTGTAGCCCATAATGTAGGTGGCACATCTTTGAACTCAGCAGGAAGGGGCGCATCTTTTGCGAAGCATTGTTTGGCGCGGGCCACCTGCGGTCCAACAATCATGTAAACACCGTCTGGAGAACAAAAAATTGTTGCATGCAACCTTTTTTAACAAATCTAGTCCTATCAAATTTTCCCGACAATTGGACGTCAGTAAAAATGGTGAATCAACCATAGAGGGACTAATAGTCAAGGCAAGAGATTTGGAAATGGGGCTAACAACCGGTATACCTGAGAAACTTACCAAAACATTGTTTTCCTCAGACAGTGCTGCCCCCTGGACCAGTGATCCGGAAACAGAGCTATTCATAGCCGCTGTATCAACTAAAAACATGTTGGTCGTACCCTGTAAATCAGCAGTGATGTCAGTCCTGCCGTGATCTATACGCACCGTAACTGGTCCCTCATCCTGTCCTTGGCTGTCCTAGCTGTGAGACAGCCTCTTGTCCATGTCATAGTCGTCATGATAGTACTGTATTCCTCAGGGGTCATCAAAATAATTTCCACTGTGCCTATTGTGTGTTGTATCCACTGACTGCATCCCCCCTTGGCCTCCTCCTTCTTGTCTTTGTCCTCATAAACACTGACCTCAAGGGGCCTCACCTTTCTGGAACAACTGGAGACACTCAGTTCGCAAATGTCCCTTCTGCTTGCAGTAGACACATTGATGGAGCCCAAGTTGCGCACTCGAAGCACCGCCCCTGCCAAATCGGGACAGCCTAACCCGACCCTCGTCCTCGTCCACTCCCCCTTGCAACTTGTTGCAACAATACCCTCATCTTCAAATCCTTTTACTTTTTCTCTACTCTTTAAGTGTTCTCATTCTCTATATGTTCTTAGTACTGTGCCACACTCAATATCACTGACGGAGATGCGGTCATCCAAGTATTTTCTGAAGCCTGCAACAGTGTTGCAATCTCAGGAAGCAAGTTAGTGCTAAAACAAACAAATGAACACCACCCTCCTGTGACAAGTCCTGACCACTAAAATCTAAAAACACAACTTCAAATCTGGTAAAGAAATCCAACACACTTTCAACATCTTCTTTTGACGACACGCAGTCAACTTATCCCATTCCTCTCTCTTCGGTGGGATAAGTGAATGCATGTCATTTCTGATGCGCCCCGGCAGAGCTAGGAGCTTCGCTTTCGGCTTGTTGCCGGGCTTACGTTTCTTATCCCATGTCTGATCTCATCCCATGTGCCATCCAACTCCAGGGCATGGTCACGGGTATGTACCTGCTTCCATATATCTATCGTTACCAGCAGGCCAAAGAACAACTTAATAACAGCTAATGTCATCACCGTGGAGGAGGCCGCCTCCATCAATGCCTTATAATATGCAGTGGGGTTCTTCCGAGAGTCCGGCAGCTGGCTCTTTAGGGATAGGACTCGCTCCTCTAGCAAGGAGTATAGATCCACTGTTCCTGGAACCGAGCATCAACCTGTGGTCTAATTACAGTATCAGTGGAGTCACGCAGTTCTGGTATTTCAGGATGGTAAATGGGATGGACCTCCCTCGTGGGGTGCTTTGTCCCTATCATCCGAACCTTTTGGAGAAGTCTGCCTCTGTAACTGACCAGTGTTGTTACATTGCTAAAAACCTAATTTGGAGCCACACCTGTAGCATATACTCTGTCCCGTATGTCGTAGATGATTTGCGGTGCAACACCCTTAAAAGACTGTTCCCACAATCATATTACCATGGCCGACATGTGCTTAAGAGCATGCTGCTGTATGAATGGCTCATAATCTTTCATCACACTTCACACATCTTCCACACTATAGATTGGGTTCCGAGCCCACTGAGCTGCCTGATTCGCCACCATTTGCTTTTCTTCATCACCCACAGCAGAAAGCAACAACACTTTCTCCATGCAGTCTTGCCCTGTCACCCAATTTGCTTCATGCACTCCACGCACAGGCGTCTCACATTTGACAATGTTTGAGGTGACACACCAAAGGGGGAAAGGGCAGATGCAGAGACAGGTACCATCATGTAGGAAGACAGTGGTATAGGGGTAAAATCCGGTGTGGCAGTTGAAACTGAACTAATGGACAGGACAGGAGTGCTAACGGCTACCACCCCTGTGATGGGTGTGGGTAATGGAGAAGCAAGTGGGGGCAGGGCTGAAGCCGTAACACCAGAAACAGAAACACTAGAGAGGGCCGCACTAGGACCTGGAGACTGGTACGGTGGACCTGTTGGGTAAATCCGTTCAAGGGCATAAGGAGTTGGGGGGCAAGTATCCCATAGTTCTTCAACAAAATCATCAATTTCTTTCTAAAAACATAACCTTTATCAGTCTGCAATCAGAACTTTCTGTCTGCACATTCTATGCCTTTCTCTATGTTTTCTCTCTCATAGGCCACGGCCTTCTGTGTTATAGTTTGCTTCTGCCTCTTCCAGGCCTCTTTCTCCGCTATAATACGTCCGCGCTTTGCTTCTATCTGACATACTCGTAGAAAATCAAACATCGACTCCCAGCTCTTTTTAGCAAACAATTTATCCTGTGCGAAATTCCATTTTTGTTTATCTCACGAACCTGTAAGTGGCCATTGCAACTCATATTGTCCCTTGTATATTTATGCCAGAACGTGCTAAACATAATAGGCCCAATGCCATACTTGATGTAATTGAGCATCAGTGGAACAACATCGACATCCAAAACATCTGAAATTACTTAAACAAGGCATCTTAATATGAGACACGTACACTGTCCCCAGCGAACAAATACTACATCAACAAAATAATAGAAGGAAAATAAACAAGAGAACAATAGTTCAAGAACCAAAATGAAACAGTGTGCAAACTGCCTACTGTGGACCGAAGACTACACCAAGTACAAGAAGACAGGCTCTAGCCCCATACCTTTTGCAAGAAATAAAACTAAATTACCAGTTGGTCTGGCAGATTTTTCGCAAAAACTCTGTATCATTTAAAAGCTTCCAAAAACCCACCAAGTTCATACCAAAACAGCTGCAAAGACCGTACCAAGACACAGCCCGTCAGCTTGTGCCATGCAAGCAAGGCAGTCTAATGACTACACCAAGCCAGTCAAGAAACTGTATCCGGACACAACCCGCTAGCTAGTGCCATTCAAGAATGGTGCAATTTTCCGAGAATTAAATCACTCACCTGGTGCATACAGTTCGAATCAAATTATTCTCCACTGCCGACTCTTCGGACCAAACTGTCAACTCCAAGGTTTCACCTTCTCAGGAACCCAGCCGGTGATCACCAGACAAGGAGCTGCCCGATCAGCCGGGCGGGGCAGCTGCGACAACTAAGCTAGGTCTTGTGTGAGGTACCCCGGTCCGCCCAACCGACCAAACGCACCCGACTCTGCCAATCACCTTGCAGAGTCCCTGTTCGTATGCCAACAGAAGGAAGTGGCCCTTTGGGCCAAATCTGGTTTCTTACAACCACCTGCTATGCCTTCCAAAGAATGAAGAATTGGTCAGACAGTAGAGAATACAAACTTACATTTTATTCGCAATACTCTGCAGAAGAGTCCATCATGACCTGCACTCTAAGATGTCTGCCGAGGGACTGACCCCGAACAGTCGACAGTGAGTAATAATTCTTCAGAAGAAGCCTCCAATCACACCCACAATGGAAATTTACCTGCCAGAGCCGAACATGAACAAAGAAGGTACAGAGAGCTGGGCTACCACCTGCCAGATGGGTACATGTTATCAGAAAGTTGAGGTTGTTGCACTTAGTTACAGCGTCTCCTAACGTGGGAGCAGAAATGACACACTTGGATAGGTATGCAAAGCCAGAATGGCCTATTCGTTCATAAGTAGGTAAACAGCCTTGAATAGAAGAGAAATTAAAAACGAAATACAGCATTCTTCTGAGGCAAGCAATACGAATGATGAGGCCTAAGTTCAGTCACAGCCTACGCACCTTAATTGGGCTCCCCTCCCCAACAAACTACACAAGACCCAGGACCTCCTGACCTTCTGAAAACTCCTCAAGACGTGGCTTTTTGAACAGTAACTCATCACATCCCCCGTACCTCCCCCCCTCAGCGCCTTGAGATCCTTCCGGGTGAGTAGCGTGCTTAATACATTTGTTGATTGATTGATTGAATGAAAGCGTGCACTTTGCAGGGTTAACTCAGTGGGTTTCATAGCATGAATACTCATGGCATCTATTTAGCCACACACTGCTAACTTAATATAACAGGAAACAAATGCATTGTGGGAACAGGATTTTCAAATCTAACACCTGAGATCCTGGCCTCAGTAAGCTCCCGTCACTTATTCACAACACCTGTGATCATGGCCAGAATGAACTCCTGTCATTTATTCACAACACCTGGGATTATGGCCTCGGTGAGCTCCTCTCACTTATTGAAAACACCAGCGATGATGGTCTGGCGAGCTCCCATCACTTATTCACAACACCTGAGATTGTGCCTTCGGCGAGCTTGTGTCATTTATTCATAACACCTGGGATCACATGCCACAGTGAGCTCCTATCACTTATTCACATCACCTGGGATCAGAGCCTCAGTGAGCTCCTGTCACTTATTCGCAACATCTGGGATCATGGCCTCAGTGAGTCCCCCTCACATATTCACAACACCAGCGATGATGGCCTTGGCGAGCTTCCGTCACTTATTCACAACACCTGAGATCGTGCCTTCGGCGAGCTCGCGTTATTTATTCATAACACCTGGGATCACATGCCACAGTGTGCTCCTATCACTTATTCACAGCAACTGGGTTCATGGACTCGGAGAGCTCCTCTCACTTATATACAGCACCTGGTATCATGGCCTCAGCAACCTTATGTCACTCATTCACAGCACCTGAGATCATGGCGTCGGCGAGCTCCCGTCACTTATTCACAACACCTGGCCTCATGGCCTCTGTGAGTTCCCGTCACTTATTCACAACACCTGGAATCATGGCCTCCTTGAGACCCTGTCACTTATTCACAACACCTGGGATCATGGTCTCCGTGAGCTCCTGTCACTTTTTCGCAACACCTGGGATCATGGCCACAGTGAACTCCTGAATCACTGGGGCACTGTTCCTATGACAGGGTAAGATGTAAGGAGTATTAGGTCGCAGACTCAGTGATTGGAGTGAGGAGCTGGGAAAGACATATATTGTCTCATGATGCCCTCACACACACCAAAGGATGTCATGCTTCATCATCGGGCGGTTGCTCCTCGTCGGGCCGGCGGTGCAATGCCCTACTGATCTCCCAAAGGGTCACTTTTGCAGAGATCTTTTAGACAACTGCCGTATGGTGCATGTGGGTGTGTGGATGTAGTCCTTAGAAAAAGAGTGAAGTTGTGCGTGTTGTGATTATTAAAATACCTAAGGGTATACCTAAAGAATCTTTAATGAGAAGGTACCCTTGGTAGGATAAAAAGAACACATAGGTTTGGGGTTACCAATATAGGCGTAATGTGACCAGGTAACTAATTAGGTGGACATGTTTCACGCCTCTGATGGTCCAAAGGATCCCTGGCGTTTCTTCAGGACCACAAATAGTGAAAGTGTAGTGCATGATAGGAAGTAATATTAATTAAAGGGTAACATTAGCCTTCTAAGTGAACTGGGGGGCTACTCTCAAGGATGAGTGAGGGGGTTGGTTATAGACCCACCCAGTAGATCATGACCTAGATGAAGAAAAACAGTGGAAAATAGGGAGACAAAAGCAAAAACATAGCACATATTATGGTGATGTTTGCTTGGAGACATGTACTTCCACATAAGTTCAGGGAAGATTCGTCTGACGACAAATGATCGAGAGACATGATTAAAACTGTGATTAAAAACTGTAAACTATGCCAAACTGTATTGCGATTCCTGTGTGATGGCGCATCACGAATATGCGCAGTCTGACAAGGTGGCTCAAGTAGCGGATTGCAAAAACTCAAACCGGATAGTCGACCGCCCGCATACCGTGTGTTAACTTATCTCTCAGGTGTCAGCTAACTAAAAACCAACAACACGACTAACAGACTTTCACCAGGTTCAAACACATCACACATGAATGTTGCCATTGTCCCGTCATCATACTGAGTAGTTTGAATACACCGTGGCTGGGTCTCAGATGATGTCGGAATGCACAGCACATTTGTTACATCCGACAGTGTTAAAGTACTGCAGGTCTGTAGTCGGTAATAGAAAATGGAAATTAAATTCAATAGGAAGATCCTATCTTACCTAACGGAGCCCAATGGGTGCTCCATAAGCAGTACGTTGGAGGCCCGCACCTTAGTTTCGCTGCGTGATGAGGGTGAAAAAGGAGACAAATTACTCCCCTAGTCCGTGTCTACACTGTAAAGTTAGACCAATTAGTTTACCTACATCGTAATATACTAACCCGGGTAGGTGTAGCTGGGACGATCCGTCTTACGGTCTGCCAAGTCATCAGCAATCATAGTGCGGCTGTGTCAGAGTGTAGTGTTCTGCAGAGGTATGCGCAGTGAACTCGCACTCTAAAGCGCATGCGTCTGGTGCCGATCCTGTACTATTGTTGGCAAGTGATGCAATGATGCCATGTTTAAGTGATGACGTGATGCCATACTATGTGTAAAAGTATCTCTACATATTGTTTTTTTGAAAAAAGTGCGAAAATACAAATTTCAGATTCTTTATGGAGTACAGTCTTTGGCACTTCCAATTGGTACAGTCTTTCCTTATATTAGGGTGTGGAGGATTACAATTTCATTAGAGGGTAAAACTACGAGTATTTGTGTTGCATGTCTGCAATGACAGTAGCGTTCATCTAGTTTTTGGGCAGGCAATCATCAGTTATTAAGGACAGGGTGAGTGTCCACACGTTGGCACATGATGGTAGGGAAACCAACATTGTTATAATTATGAAACTACAGTGGGTTAAGGCTCTGGTCAGAGTTCTGCCCATGGGATTTCAACGTTTAAGCCACTGGTATTCGTTTTTAGGCGGTGAATCCATCTTTGTTAACGTTTCAGCAAGGAGTGGCTATTCCACCCGGAGTTGGCCTCAAGGATATCCCACTTTATTGCTTCGCACGGGTGGCCTATGTCAATGAAATGATTGGTGAGCTTTGTGGCCGTGCGTTTCCGTTTGATGGTACTTTTATGTTCAGTGATTCTCACTTTTACTGCTTGAGTGGTCATCCCAACATATGAGAGATCGCAGTAACGTGTAATCAGGTATATACAGTGAGTGGTATTGCAATTGGTGTGCTTCCGTTGTTCGATCGGAAGTTCCCGAGTTGCAGTGTTTTAGTGTGTTTTGTGAGGGGGCATATGCCACATGGATGTTGTACTGTAACTGCAGGCAGGTGCCACAGTTTGGTTTCCTTAGTAGTTCTTGAAGGTTGTGGGCGTGTGTGTACCAACTGGTCTCGGAGGTTCTTAGTTCTCTTGAACGCAAAGCGTGGTGGTGGGAGGTCTAGAGAGTCGCTGTTCAGGATCTTACAGTTTCAATTGATTATCTTTTTTATACTGTTGGATATTGGAGTGTAAGTGGTGACACATGTGATCAGCAGTCCTTGGTGGTTGTTATTTCTAGCCCGTTTTCTGGCTTTCGAGATAACATCTCTCGGGTAGTGTCTCTCCTCTAGGTTTTTGGCCAGGGTATCTGAGTGGATTTCAAAATCTGTTAGGCTACTGCAATTACGTTGAATCCTCAGGAATTGTCCGCAATGCAGATTCTTTCTTAGTGCTTTCGGGTGGTAGTTCTTAAAACTCAGGAGGTTGTTGCAATCAGTATCTTTTCTATATATTGAAGTCCGAAGGTTGCCGCCTTCATAGCTGATCAGTAGGTCCAGGAATGGTATCTTCTTTTCACTTGCTGTCATCGTGAACCGTAGATGCAGGTCCTTTTTGTTGATCCAATCATGGAAACTTTCGGCCATAGTAGGTGTACCTCTCCAAACGATCAAGATATCGTCAGTATATCTCTTCCAGGTCACCATGTTGAGTTTGAACAGGTTGGTGTAGTTGAAGATGTGTGTAGCTTCAAAATGGGACATGTAGAGGCCTGCCAGGCACTTAGCGAAAGTGCTCCCCATGCTGGTCCCCTGTGTTTGGAGGTATATCGTGGTGTTGTGCATAAAAAAGTTGTCGGTCATTACCAAAGTAATCAGGGCTACAATGAAGTTGGCTGGAGTTGTAGTTGGTAGCTCTGTATCCTTCAGAAGGTTTTCAACAACTTCGATGGTGGCTACCTAGGGGATGTTCGTATACAAGGCCTCCACCTCGAGTGTCAGTAGCAGGTTGATCTCTTCCTTGTTGTCCTCATTAATTGTTTGCAACAGGTTGAGGACATCAATCGTGTCTTTCAGGTATGCTGGAGTAACTTGGACCAGGGGCCGTAGGAAAAAATCACTAAATTTGCTCAGTGTTTCTAAGAGAGAGACAATGACTGATACAATTGGTCGTCCAGGTGGGAGGCATACGCCCTTGTGGATCTTTGGGAGGATGTAGAAATACAGCATCTTTGGATTGATGTTTACTAGAAAAACAGCCTCTTTTGCTGTGTTCCAGCCTTCCACCGAAGCCTCGTTCACTAAGATTTGGATCTGTCCAAGTAGGGAGGTTGTAGGGTCATTGGCCAATACTTTGTAGTACTTGACGTTCTCCAGCTGCCTGGCGCATTCTTGTTCATAGTCCTTGTGAGAAATTGGCCTGATATGTGATGTCCACTATTCTACTGGGAACCCTGCATCAGTCCAAACAACCCTTATGGTGATTGTTGTAAAGTCAACCTTATAGACCAGCTATCCTAGTGTAGCACGGACAAAGCAGTCTTAGGCTAATACTTCAGAGAACATGTGAAGCAATTGTTTTACCAATAATAAGCCCTTGAATAACAAATGAAAGGACACCACACAAGGTATATATAAAATATATATGTATTTATCACTAACACAGCCCCTCCGCACTCTTTATGAGGTCAGAGTTCTAGATAAGGCACAAGTGACTCAATAAGCATACTATAAGTTGCACAAATACAATTGTGCCCTAGGGGCCTCACGAACCATATAATAAATAGGTGGTATAAGAACCACTTCAAAACAGGTGAGTAGGCCTAGGACCTAGGGAATCGCAGGGACTACACTGAACAACCACAGGTTAGGAAGTAGGTGTCTCACAGGATGCGTGTGCAGTGTCTAAACACACACGCAAGTTCTTATAGACTTTCAATGGGAACGTAAAAGTTAGAAACTAGTTGATTTCGGACAGTCTGGGTGGACTTGCAGGGAAACCCAGTTAAAACAGGACACTTGGATAGTTATTACCCACGGGAGCACCGGAGTACTTAAGTTACCTCACCCAGGGAAGCCAGGTGCATAGGTGTGAAGTCGTGTCGTGTTTCGTCGTCGATTCCTATGGAGAGCTGCAAGAAGATGCTGCAGGCGACCAGGAGGAAGATGTACGGATGAGTCCAAGGGTGGGTCGGAGAAGTGAAGAACCTGAAAGCAGAGGGGACAGAGTCTGGGTCACTAGCCAGTGACCAGGAGGGAACCAGGAAGTAACCAGGCAATGTCGAGCTGCAAAGAGGTAAAGAAGTGAAGCTTGTCTCTGCAGCCACGTGGACCAGGAGGTGTCGAAAACAACCAGGCACTGGATACAGACTATCACACAAAGACTCTTGCTGTTGGTGGTGTCGGCTTCCGGATTGGAGTAAACAAGCCTTGGTAAAGGCAACCCATGTAGGAAGTGAAGATTGGCTTCTTGTACAGACCAGCAAGGTCTGTGGAGCTTCCCCTTTACAGGAAAGCAAGGACAAGCCCAGAGCAATCAGGCAAGCAGCATTGTTTCAAAATGGAGTCTTCAAGATGGCCACTAGCCAGTAGGATAGGAACCGCAATGATGCATCAGAGGAAATGCAAGAGCAGGCCCCACGCAACACTCGTGGAGTGTGGAGGGCTGAGCTTCGGTGCACTTACGACTCAGGGTTGGGGCTTCACAAGTCCAAATGCAAAACTTCGAGGACACCTCAGAAGCTGCACATTGAAAGTCACAGTAGCACCTCCACCACCAGCAGACATTTCCAGTCCCCAGTTTGGGACTTCTTTACTGTTAGCCAAAGTGCGGAAAACATGGTTGTTTGTTCGATTTGTAAAACATTAGTTAGTCGGGGTAAGCTTGGTACCAACTATGGTACCGGAGTCCAGAGAGGTCATCTCAAAAAACACCACACTATCCAGTGGGAGGCACACCTGAGTAAGATCGAGGAAGCCAAAAGAAAAACAAATCCAAATGTATCCCTTGATATTGCATCTGATGATGATGAGAGGCTATCGTGCAGGGGGGAAGTGAAGAAGCGACAGACATTTTTTCTGGTACACCCAGTACTCTTGGCAGCAGCACTGCAGTGGTATCGCCCACACCCTCTACACCTGCAACATGTATGAGACACACTAAGAGTCTGGGAGCGACACCAATGTGAAAAACTACATCCGTGGGCCTAACTGGTTTGAAGAAGTCATCATCATCATCACGTAAAATGGTCCAGCCCACCATTAGCGGAATGTTCTGGTGGGCGGCACCATTTGAACGCAACCACCCAATGGTACGTCTGTATAACGCAAAGCTGGCTAAAATGCTAGCGCTGGACCTTCTACCTTTTTCTTTCGTGGAAGGGGTGGGATTTCTAGAATTAGTGGCAACAGTCTGCCCTAAATGGAAGGTTCCTAGCCGGTCCTATTTTGCCAGAGTTGCGGTTCCAGCACTACATCAAGTTGTGCTGGAGGTGATTGGGGCAGCTTTGTAGAAGAGTGCTGTTCACACTACCCACTTGACAACAGACATGTGGATCAGTTGCCAAGACCTTGATTGCATGTGCATCACTGCACACTGGGTCTCTTTTGCAGGGGTTAGAGACAAGTCAAGTGCAGGTGTTGACCTGGACACACTTTTTCAAGCTATTCGGAAACATGCAACATTAGCCATGCTTGCCATGGAGAAAACTCATGCTGCACCTAACCTTTTTTGATAGGAAGGTCTCTGAATTGCTGCATCCAAGAAATCGCATAGCTGGTTATGTTTCCATGGATAATGGCAGTAATATGGTTAAGGCAATGCATGATGGTAACTACTTCAGAGTGCGGTGTTTGGCGCACAGTATTAACATTGTGGTGCAAGATTTCTTCAAAAATGAAAACACAGTCAGCAAGTTACTGACCACCTGCCGAAGAATCTGCACTCATTTCAGCCATTCTTTTAAGGCCCGGGGCATTCAACATGAAGTAGACTGTCAGTCAAAGGACTCATCCAGGAGGTGGCAATACGTTGGGACTCAACCTTTTACATGCTTGAGCGTCTGTCTGAGCAGTGCATGGTAATCAATGAGTATGTCTTTTGATGGGGTTCTACTATGAAAGACATGAGGCTAGAGTTGGAGGAATGGAAGCTAGTTGCAAGCCTGACCGACATGGTTCATCCTTTTGAGGTCTTCACGAGTGAAGTCAGCAGGGAGGACTGTTCTTTGGGCAAAGCTACCCCATTGTTGGTCATGCTAGAGCACCAACTGAAGGCGGTGTCTTCAACGTTCAGAGATGCTGCTGAAAAGCAAGATGCATATCAGTTGGTTGAGAGGTTATGAAGCCAACTAGTTGACAATGAAAGGCTTAAAAACATACATACAGAACAACAGTACATTTGTGCCACTATTCTGGATCCACGGTACAAAAAGGCAGTGGCCAGCAAAGCATTCATTCTTTTTGATGAAGCAGATGTTTCAAAGTACAAACATTGGCTAGCTGTGTCATCCACTCGGTTCGAAAAAGATCGGCAGAAAATTCAAGGAGCCGACAGAAGTCCAACTGAATCAGCAGGCCATCCGGCGTCAAGTACCACTTCTGAATCTTTTACCGACACCAGCAGCAACCGTATCATCATCCTCACCTGCACCAGGCCCAGCCATAATATTGTCGGAAGAGGATTGGCTAACTCATCGAGGGTTTGCTTTTTCCAGTGCTGAAAAGGCCACAGATGGTACGCAAAGTGGAGCAACCATGGAGAACCTTGAGTCGATGGTGCAGGCCTATCTGGATGACCCAACAGAGGTCTTTGTTTATAAGAACCCATTGCTGTATTGGTACAGGAAAATGCCTCTATGGCCACTGATCACCAACCTGGCTCTAAATTATTTGTCGTGCCCACTTGCAAGTGTGTCTTCTGAACGTGTTTTCAGTGCTGTTGGTGCCATTGTAACTTCAAAAAGGACCCGCCTTTCGCCCAAAAATGTGGAGGTTAACACTGATCAAGATTAATGCATATCACCAGATTACAAAGTACGTGAATGCACGCAGGAAGAAGAGGACACCGACTTAGGTGACGGAAGCTCTTCTCTGTTAGCTGACCTACTCCCATCTCGATTCAAAGAGTTTGAGGACGAGCTCTACTTCCCTGACAACGAGGCCTGAAAATGACTTCCTTTTTTCCGTCCTTATTCACTTTTATTCCTGTGTGTTCTTTGTTTTGCAACTTTTACCACAATAAAACTCTAATCAACTAATCACAACAAGTCCTTCAGCAGCACTGTCTTCATCTTATTTTCCTTATTGATATGAAGGTGCCACAGTCTGCATTCCTGAGGTTCACAAGTTCACACCTCAATCATGCTCCTCTATACTCCTCCTCCAGACTCCCCCTATTCATTTCCCTCAAAGCAGATGAATGGAGTACGACGAGTCCCCTCAAGTGGGACTGAAATTACTGACTGACTACATGCTTGCTGATTGCTGACAGAGTTACTTCTGATATTGACAGGAGAGGCTGCCCTGTGGGCCCTCACTTTCCGAAGAATATGCGAACAAAAAGTAGAACAGGTAATGAATAATTGAGAAGATGGCATGCAGTGGACAGCAATGGCTGTCTGGCTCTGATGAAACCAACTGCTGTTTGTTTTTTGTGCATGAAATGATGAATCATATGTCTTGTCTTAGTTATTATTTAATCTTTTACACAGTAATAGTGACTCATGTCAACTACTCTGTTTTTTTTACCTTGTTTAATTCAAATTGTACTTCAAATTCAGGGGCCACTATGTTGCATTTTACAATATGCAAAATGTCCTTGGAGTGGACTCACTTGCCAATATACCATGATGATTGATTAAATAATATATCTTTTTTCTTTACAGTCACTCACTGGGATGGATGGATCATCAGCGTCGGTTTACGGAAGAACTATGGCCAATTCGTGAGTGGCAAGCAGGTAAACAGGTAAACCAGTCTACAACAACTACTACAGCAGAACTACATGTCTGTCTATTCGTGGTATGTAGTGGTCGAGGGCGAGGCAGTGAACTGTTGTTTTTATGCCAGGCAGAGTCCACTCCAGACAGCAGTTCATGTAACATTGGGGCTATGTGGCTTGCTGCATACAATTAGATATGCTTTGTCTGTCTGACAAAGAGCCTAGGTATGCTACATCAGGTTTCTTCACTCAGTGGTGCCTGTCTTGACCGTCTGCATGGCACTGCATTGAGCTTGGGCCAAACATCTGTTAGGTTTGCGAAATTTGCTGGTTTTCGGTATTTCGCAAATCTCACGAAATCAAAGAAAAATCGCAAATTCTTGAGCGGAACGGATTTTTGGCCCATGCTTGCGGCAGGGCCTTGCAGACGGTCAAGGAAGGCACCACTGAGTGAAGCATCCTCCTAATGTAGCATACCTAGGCTCTTTGACACAGACAGACAAAGCTTATCTAGGGTTTAGGGTTCAGTGCGATTTACTAGTGTTTTTGGGTTTAAGTTGGTAGGGTTCCCGCTGAGTCTAGGGCTCAGGGCCTGATGCAGGCTCATTAATAATGATGTTGGCAAGGTTTTAGGGGGTGTTTGGTGTTCTTTGGTCCTGAATTAGCAGTTTGGGTGAAAACGAAGTGAAAACTAGTCGTAGACCTTCTTCTTCTTCTTCTTCTTCTTCTTCTTCTTCTTCTTCTTCTTCTTCTTCTTCAAAGTGCGCAGTGGTTCGATTTTGTTCTGCCTTTCTGAGATTATTGGGAATCGCTGGAACAAGTGTCCAGGTAAGTTTCAAGAGGATCAAAGTAGTGGAAGTGCTGAAAACAGCAATGTTTTGTGAACAGCGCAATTTGCCATGTTTTGAATATACCAGTATTGCATGTTTTTGGGGGGCTGTTTGAGGGTGTTCTAGATTTGTTCTAGATTTGTGGGGGGGAGTCTGGGGGTCTGGGAGCACTGCTGGGATAGCATAATTTTTGATTGCAAGTGATTTGAAGAAAATACATGGTGGGAAAGGGGAGTTAGGGCCCAGCTGCAGAGCGCGCATGGAGTGATCTGGGAACTAGGCCTACATTTTTCTAAGTGCCCGTTTTTGCATTTTTGCTTTTTGCCTGATTGGGGGTATTCTGTTTTTTTGCGGGTGGCTGCAGGGTTCTGGGGGCATAGCTGGGAAGGTCTAATATTGGAATCAAGTGGTTTGGACAAAATCCATGGTGAAAAAGTTTTTCACTTTTCAGACTTTTCGCTCACTTTCGTGTTTTCGGGGCTGCTTGGGGGGTTCCTGGTGTTTGGGGGGTCTTGGAGCAATTCTGGGCATGCCTAATTTTGGTTGCAAGTTGTTTGGAGAAAATCCATGGTGGAAAAGGGGAGATAGGGGCTAGCTGCAGAGCGCGCATGGAGTGATCTGGGAACTAGGCCTACATTTTTCTAAATGCCCGTTTTTGCATTTTTGCTTTTTGCCTGTTTGCGGGTGTTCTGCTTTTTTTGCGGGTGGCTGAATGGGACTGGGGGCATAGCTGGGAAGGTCTAATATCGGAATCAAGTGGTTTGGACAAAATCCATGGTGAAAAAGTTTTTCACTTTTCAGACTTTTCACTCACTTTTGTGTTTTCGGGGGGCTGCTTGGGGGGTTCCTGGTGTTTGGAGGGGGAATTGGGGGGTCTTGGAGCAATGCTGGGCATGCCTAATTTCGGTTGCTAGTGGTTTGAAGAAAATCCATGGTTGGAAAGGGGAGTTAGGGCCTAGCTGCAGAGTGATCTGGGAATATGTATGAGTTTTTGCATTTTTGCTTTTTGCCTGGTTGGGGGGGTTCTACTTTTTTGCGGGTGGGTTGGCGGGTCTTTGGGCATTGCTGGGAAGGTCTAATATCAGGCGCAAGTGGTTTGTACAAAATCCATGGTGAAAAGGGGGGTTAGGGCCTAGGATTAGATTTAGGGTTAGGGTTAGGGTTCTAAAATCGCTGTTTACACTTTACACATAGCTTGAGGGGAAAGATCCGCAAATTTCACCCACACTTATTTATCCTTGAAAAGGAGACTCAGAGTACGCACTTTCGAAATGATGCTTGTATGTATTGTAATACTGTCAACTCTGAAAGTGTTATTTTTGCACTACACAGCGTACCTTATATTTTTTCCTCCGGGGTGTTTTAATATCACTTCCTGTTTTTCCATTAACAATTACAGGCCAGCTTATACCCTGTGCAATGGCAAAAAGGATGACCTCAGGCTTAGCGACCCGCAATTCAGTATCCGCCAGGCAGGCAGTGGACAAGGTGTCTTCTGGTCCCCAACATTGATCGGCGTAGCCTCAGATGGCATGGAGGAGTACCGCGAAAAAGAGGAATGGCTGGATGCATGCAACTTCCCAACATCAACAGGACAACTACAACAACATAAAGATACAGTATCCATTTTAATTTCTACTTATCTTTTAAGTAATGTTATTGCTGTGAACTTCTATGAATGTGACTCTTTGCATTTGTTTGCTCTCTGCTTCAATTCATCCCTCCAGCCATTGTATTTTCTTTGCTATTTTTTAAACTTAATTAATGCACTAAGTCGTTCTTCTCTCTGAGGGCAGATAGGCAAGTGAAAATGCGTAATTACTGCAGCCCTGTACTGTCACATTGTTTCTTCATAGTTAGTACATTGTATGATTGTAGAAAGTACTACTTACTTTTCAGAAACCTATCCATTTAGCAAACAACTTCATGCATGCAGTAGTGCATGCACTTCCTTTATGTCCTTTAAAAGATTTATGGATAACTTTGTATCCAAAGATGTGTTCATCTTCATTTGTTGTTTGCCCATGCTGTGTTATTTTTTTTCCTCTCTCCACAAAACTTTCCCCACAAACCCCCTTCTTATCCAAGTTTCAAACCCTAACCCTCTTCCCATGGGCTGTGTGGTTTTCATTGAGGTGTGAGTAAATTACAACAATAATTCCACACAATTGCTGGGGAGGATAAGGTGCAAGCAACCTCCTCAACTCAATCTTAAGGCAGCTAGATGAATCCTAGGATATAGTAATTCTGGTTTAAAAAACAACAATGAGTATTTTAAAATAAATTCTGAATTTCATGCCCACCATCGATTGGATCCATCGTCAACATCATCCTCCTACATGTCAAGAAGACTTGTTGTGTTACGCTGCTGTGTCACTGTTCTTGTTGTGGCCATAATCATCCATGCAATTCTTTTTTCCCCATACTTATCTTCAGCATTGCTTAGGCTACTGTTCCTTCTAATACTACTCTCAGGCCACTCAATGTCTCATTTTTTACTTTGTTTTTCATATGCTGCTACTGCTAGTGTGGTACAACTCCTACTAACACCACAAGAACGGAATTTCGGTCCGGGATGGTGTAATCGCCATTTGCCATGCAGCCAGCGTTGTGCCTAGCTCTATTTTCAAACACGAATCACCGGTAAGATAAGCATTTTGGGAGGTAGAAAGATGGGCTACGATGCGGAGGAGAGACTGATAGTAGTACAAGTAAAGTACTAGTAGGCCAATTGAATTCACTAACTCTGTTAGTGGCACTTTTGAAAATTTTTGGACGTTTTAGATAATTCATGCTGGTAAGTTTGAGGAAAACCAAACGTGCCGTAACTCCCGCCCACCACCCCACAAAATAAGATCAAAGCATACACTATGTTGAAGTATGTAAAATGAATAATGATGTATTTCCCAAACATATGTCCATTTCAAATAGTCAAAAAATAAATAATCCCCAACTCCTGATTCCCACCCCCTCAACAGTCTTTAAAAAAGGGGCAAGGGACACAGTCACTTCCGGCGGTGTTTGGGCAGGCGGTCCTTGCGGAGGTCCCGGAGCTTTTTTTGTAGGTTGTCCACCTTGCGCTCCAGGAAGTCCACTCGTAAGGTTAGGCGGCGCACGCTTGCCTTCCAGGCTCTGAGGGGGCCAGCTGCTGTTGGTCTTGCAGCTGAGCGGCGGCAGGGGGCTGTCCGAGCACGGCGCTGGGATGGAGGCAGCTGGCTGGTGGACACAGGGGCAGTGCTGGAGGAGGTTGTTGATGTTCCCTCCTCATTTTCCCGAGCCCACAGCCGGCAATATTCAACCCGAATGGCCTCCATCTTCCAGGCCCTGGCTTGGACCGCCATCTTCCTTCTGGTGAGCTTTTTGGGAGCATCTATATGAAGAAAGAAAGAAAAATAATGTAACCAATACTCTTTAACAATAACACAAAATAATTCAACAGAAAGTTGTCTCACAGTAACATTAGCCATTTGCAAGCACAGTATAACATTTTGGCATGTATCTTTCCGCCATCTTTGCAGGCCTGTAACAGTGGGAGTTTCAGGAATTCTACTACCAGGCAGCACTATGGACACAATACATAGTCAGAGAGTCAGAGAGTACACCAGTATTCTTCTTTTTTTCTCTAGTTTTGTGAAAGAAATTACTTGTACGTGAACTTGTGGTAGCCAGCATAATGCCAGCTCAGTCAGCTTGCCCCCAAGAAAAAGAGACACAAGCCATGATGACTCAGACTTGCATGCATTACTTTAAGCAGTACATGCAGGTGGGGATAGGGAAGCTCTTACTTTTGTATAGGGGTGGCACTGGCCATACTCGGTTACATCAAGGGCTATTGCTCAATGTAATTTATATGTCGCACTGCCCCCCCTAGACCTTCAGTACTACAAAAGGAAAATGAAGATTATTCATTTCTGATCATGTCTCCAACCGATCACATGATCTCTTTACTTATGTGATGCATGACTTAGGTGCTTCATTCTGATAGATTGAGTGAACAACAGCGATAGTCCACCCATGATTAACACAGCAGATGAACATAGGGAGTGAGTGTGGTAACCATAATTGCCGGAGGAAGGGACTTGACTTGATATAATTGTCAACTATACAATACATACACAATATATGCTGTGCTTGCAAAGTAAACTACTGTACTGTTACTCTAGGCAAGGGAGAGTTTCAGAACAATCACAACTTGTAGTATTTGGATTTCCTCTGCTTTGCTACTCTGGCACGGACAAGCTGTTCGAACAAAGTAAAACTCTTCATGCACTGAGCGTCTGCTCTACATACACCTCTGCTATGTATGAGGAAGAAGATACCATCCAGGCTTCCAAATTAAATGTCTATCATTCTTCTTAATGTCTCAACTGTAACTACTTTACTTTTTCTCAACAACCAAATAACACCCTTTTCATCTTTTTTTGGTAAACCACCATTGTGACTTGCATTTGAGTTTCACCAAAATGATATATTGCAATGCACACCACACATGAATTTTTTGATTGATCCACACAGGCAGTCATTTTTTCTTTCTCCTCCAACCATCCTTGCTTCAAGCAGCCATGCATCTGATTCCTTTCTATCAGCCACCTCTGCCTGCATTCATAAACACGTATCATTCTTTAGTCATAAATGTTACGACTCACTCGTCCTTCCATTGATCCTAAGTTCTTTCCCTTTTCGTTTATCACATCCCTCAAGTTAATCTGATATGACTTGGCTTCACGATAAAAGTTTCCCAGCTGATTTAAAGTCAAATAGAGGGGGCCATTGCTTACTCGAGAACTACCGCCGCTAATGCTACTGCTAAGTCAAGGGTGACTGTCTTCTCCGTGATTGGCTAAAATAAATGTAGTTCTAAATCAGTAACTGTTCTTAACAGTACAGTGTACTTGTTGTAGTGTACTTTCTACTGTACAGTACATCATACACTCCTTTGCGAGCCTACTCTAAAATGTCAATAAGTAAGGAGTATAATAATAACTTACCACCGTCCGCCGCTGCTGAGCCATCCCCCTCAGCTCCTCCTGGCGGCGCCACCGCTTGAGTGGACCCCTCTGCGCTGCTGGCCCCGGCACTGGTGGTGGCAAGTGCTGCTTCAGATGTTGTGATGCCTAGAAAAAACATGTCATATTTTTATATGCCATACACCACCCCCTACTTTGTCTCGTAATGGAAGAGAAAGTGTTAAACAATTTTTAATTATTGTGACTTAAAACGGTTTTGGGGAGGGTGTTAACTTATATGCTTAGCCATAACATGCAACTCTTTTTGGCACAACTGATGAATGCTTGCTCTTTAACGTGCAACATTTTTATAATTACAGACAGAACCAACTACTCCCCATCACCACCAGGAGGACTTGAAGTTCCAACAAGGTGAGGGCTCCCGAGTCCCGCACAGTTACTTCTGACTAAGGTATGTGGAAAGTCGAACTGTACCTATCATCAACAATGTCCTATTTCTCTTGTCCATACTTCTGTATGTGCAGAATAGTCCCTGAAACACTAGTGTTATGGTATGTGTTACTATCAAATCAAAAAGACAACTACTAGCTTATTCTTGGTGGACATTGACATTTTGTTGTTGGAAATTGTCAAAGCACTAACATTAGGAAGACTGGAATAGACAGCAAGGGCAACCCAGAGGACTGCACTGTGTGCCTCTAGAGCTATTGCTGGATCAGAGTTTTGTTTAACACCGTTTGCCGACTAGGCAAGCTTAGCTACCTACACAGACCGACTAATAAATAATAGTAAATAGTAGTAGCACAGAGAGTGATGGTAGAGAGGCAGGATAAGAATGTAGAAACAGTCTACAAGAAGATCAAGGACTACTTTGTAAAAAATAGAGTTAGGGAAGTATAATTATATTAACAACAGAACTACCTATTGGGGCCAGCAGAAGAGCCTGCAGTGGACCGTTCCCTTCCCACTCTGTTCCGCCGGAGTCTGGGGTGGTGCTGTCATCTGGCCCCTGGGAGGTGCTGATGATCATGAAGTAAACACAAACAGGGAAGATTGTTTTTTGGAATTATTTGATTTCTTTGACCACAATCCTAAATTATCTCAGGGGAAACAAATTAGCAAGAATTGCACTACATGTATTGACCTATCTGATCTGGTCAAGTAGGAGGATACTAGTACAGTATTGCTGGATTCGCAGACCGTCTACTTGGAAAGTTATGTAAATCACTAACTAAACCAACAACAAAAAGGTTCTACTACAACTGCCAGCACTCAGCAGCACGCGACGTGACAGACACAGTCCGTCATCATGATTGCAGAGCACTAAAAAATGTCCTACTACTACTACTAATAACAAGTAATAATATACTCAACCTGAACCTATCAATCCATCACTATCTCTTCTTCTTAGTGGCAGTAGGAGTACAAAGGAAGGACTAGACTTGAGTCTCTAGTCTCTTTAGCATTACGCAGTTCTGTAAAGTACTGCACTCATACATATTCAGGCCAAATGAGCACAAAGTAGCAAACAAGTAAGCATAGTAGCAACGCCACTGAGCAGGCAAGCACCTACATTCACAGAAGCTATTTAAACAATAATTTACCTGCAATGTAATCGAATTATCAGCATTCTTGTTCTTCGGGAAAAACATATATTAGCAATATAACACAGAGCAGAAGAAAACAAAGTAGTTGTTAAATAGCTACTCACCAAGGCCAGGGATCTCCACACCGAGCAGGTGGAGCAGGTCCTGCTGGCGGTCAAGGAGGTCCGACCACCGGTGCGTCACTTGCTGGTAGGTGCGCCGGACCCCCGACTCCCTCCGCATGGCCCGGCACACCTTTTCCCACAGCTGGTGACGCTCCCGGAGGGCATACCCTGACACAAGCCTGCCCCATGCTGCCACGGTCTTGGGGAGGTGGCGCTGCACATAAAAGATCTCTGCGGCCACCTCCACCGCGCTGAATATCTCCCTGGCCATCACTTCCTCCCCTCGTAACCGCCCGCAAGGGAGCCGGGTATAGGGTGCGGGACCCTTCCCCTTCTCCTTCCCGGCTCCCTTTGCCATGGTCCTGTACAGCAGAAAGAAATTAAAAGGAAAGAATAGATAAAAAGTAAAGAAAAAAAAGTTTAAAGAAGTAGCTTTAAAAGTAACGAAAAGTTGAAAAACACAAAATATAGATCTAGAAAAAAAGAGGGATAGATATAGAGTAGAAAAGATTAAAAAAAAGTCCAAAGAAACAAAGGATTGCACAGATGAGAGGAGATTAGAAAGCATGCACAGAACCATAGCAATGAATGAAAAACAAGATGGGCGTGCCCATTGAGGACCACATGGGTACGTTCGTGTGATATTTTCCTTGGGACCACGCTAAAACGCCTGCGAACACGTAATCCCGCTCCGCATACGACGCGAGCATGCAAGTAGCGCCCGGAAACGGAAACACATCACGCAAACAAGATTGCCACGCCCATACACGACCGCATGGGTAACTTCACCGTGCTAGCGGCCAGCAAACGCGCAAAAAGCCCCGCTTACACACAAAAAAACAAAAATCCGGAAATTCAGACGAATTCGCAGATTTTACGGATTGCGAATTCGATTTTGTGCGAATTCGCGATACGCAAATTCGCAAATTTCACCCAAAATTATACAGCACCTTTGGCTAGCCTCCTCACACATCTTTCCTGGTGCACCAGCTGGATGTGTAGGAATACATTAGTCAATACGGAAAAGAGTTCCCCACATGCTGTCCCTCATGCCATAAATGGTAGTTCTGTCATCAGTAGAGTTCATAATAATAAAGTTTTGTAGAGACATGCAGTTTCATTTGCTAAGGTCCAGTAAGGATTAGAAATTATCCTGCTGATCAATTTGTAATGCCATGTGGCCGTTTTCCATGCTCATTCTGGGAACATCATAAAAGCCAGGTTTTCCTTGAGTGATTAGCCAGCATTTGTCCTTCATGTCCTTGTTGCTGGATTGCAAAGGGGCAAGGAAACCTTATGTACTCTACCTATGGAGAGATTTTGCTCAGGTTGCTAATTGAAGCTTGAAGTCTTTATTATTGATGTAGTTCTTAATTAGGTGTGTGACCCACTGTATTATATTGGCAGCGTTTCCCTCTGGCCCTTGAGGAACGCCTTCAAAATGTAAATTGGATCTTCTTGAACTATTTTCAAGATCCTCACATTTCCATGCCAATCATTCAATCTGCAGCATAGTACTCCTCTGACATTGCTCCATAGTGGGATTCATTTGTACTATTGTTTCTCCAAACTATTTCTTAGTAACTATGAAGGAGGAAATAATGCAAACGTTCAAAATGTTTACGTTGTGTGCGTTGGACCCCAGGATCAGATGAGTTTCCATGACAAAATGTGACCAGGCTACCACTTTTTGTGGGAACATCAGTGAATACTGCAGTTCAGAATACATTTGTAGTTATTTGGACTATGTGCAATAAATTTTTTTTGTCACAGGCATAATCTTGTCTAAATCCTCGTTTGTCTCATATTTCACATAATTTTTGCTTTTAATATTCTGAATTATTTGCATGGGTTTTGTTTGTGGGAGACTGGTTTGAGCAAACAATTGATTGCTAGAACCATGAAAAAGCATTTATGCACGCGAGAAGTCAGTGGTAAAACTGTGGCCCAAAATTACAAATTACAAGCCTAATTTATATTTTTGGAAACAATAAAGAGAACAACATTTGCAGATGGTATATATATCCATTTTGCAAATCTGTATTATATCTGTTCGGATTTTCTGCTCACCATACCAAAAATATTGTAGCTGATGGCTAAAATCTAAATTTATATTAGTGCAAAACAGGGAAATTACATATCTGGTCATTTCCGTGTTAGTATGAGTGTCTAGATGAACTTTCAGCTAAGCATGGCTTTTTAAACTTTGGCATGCACTCTTCTTACTCTCTTTAAAATACTGTGCTATATTCAGCATTGTATCTGTCTCTTTGTTGAAATTGTGAACTCACAACAAGGGCAGCCACAGTTGTCTTCTTTCAATTGAGTTATTCATACTGCTTGCTCTGTCATTGCCAATTATGTAAAATACATAAAAAGACAGAAACAGATATACACTGTGATATTAACTGACTAACTAATGTCACAGCTCTCTATCTATATATTTTTACCAGTTAGAGATATCAATAGCCATTGTGCAGGCCCTTATGTTTCCAAACAAGGCTGAAACATATTTGCGGTTGCTTGTGGTTCCATTTAATAAATATGTAGACTTGCAGTTCAGTCAGACTTTCCAATTTGGAATGCGATCAATAATTATTTGGATATGGTAGGTCACTATATGTAATTCACACCTGTATGTTTCAATGTAAACAGCTTCATAAAAGGTGATACCTGGCTCCCAGACTATATTAAGTGTGTGACCACCCTTTTCATGTCACTACAAAGTCATCTGTGTGTGTTTAGAGGTTCTTGACACCAAAGTGAAGAAGATTGAAAAGTATTTTGATTCCAGGCTCCTGCCAAGTCACTGGAAAGAGGCAGAAGTAATTCTATGTTAGAAAATCTATACCAAATTGAATGTCAGCACTGGAGAGAATGGTATTACTCTTGCTTACTGATACTTATTGAGCTGCAACCCTCTACCACAATCTAAACATTAGGGCTATGTCATCAGCATATGTACTAAATCAACCAAAGTCATCCAGTACCATAGTGAATATGGCAACCTGTTGCTAGCAAATCAGTCTTTGGAAAAATAAGTGGCATTCAAATTCAAATACTTTATTCGGTTTTCATAGAGTCGGAAAAACCATAAAAGTACATATCATAAAAAGAACAATGATTATGTGATAAAAAGTTAAAAAAATTATATGTACATATGCATTATGGCAATGGGTAAAAAAGCAATATTTTCATAAGTTAAAAAAGATATCAGATTATCGGGGCCATTAGATAGAACAAGAAAAAACAGAATATTATGCATGGCATTACACGATTCCAGATACATTATCAAAATAACAAATTCATACTATGGTCTAACTTTGCCCTACACCTAAGCGTTGATTTAAAAAATCTGGCAATCTGATATCCTATAAACTCTTCCTCTAGGAATTGCAAGCGAAGAAATGCTGGGTGACATCTTCGAAGACCCATTGTCTTTAGAATAGGGATTAGCCAGTTCTTTCTTTGAACTACATAGACGATGATACTAGATAATCCTCTCCCATTAACAGTAGTTGTAAAAGGAATTGGGGGATTCACAAGCTCATTTGCCATTCCCAGCTCAAGGTCAAATATTTTCTCATTTAAACTATTCCCCGTTGGGGTATGGAGAAAATGGGTTAGAGGGATTTGATTTTCTTCCTCAAGGCCACATGTTGAGCCAGATCTATGCCCACAGATGTGTTGGTTGAAATCCCCCCCCCCCCCACCAGACTGTAACCAGATCGTTACTTGTTTTTCTTTTTAGATCATGTAGGCAAGTGTGGATCTCACCTATCACACTAATGATTGCATCCTGTCTAAGGTTGTTATAGAAATTTACCAGCACAATAAGATTGCTTTTGTCCACTCTCAGGGTAATAAATTGATAGTTTTCCTCTATTTTGGTTTGGACAATTTTCTCCAATTTGATGATATTGGAAACAAAAATGGCCAAACCACCCTTTGCTCTTCCGGAAGGCGAAGGGAGCGCCGTAGAGTGGAAACTTTTATAGCCCAATATATGCATGGCCGATGTTACCCAAGTCTCCTGTAGGCATAAAATGTTAAATTTATTAATAAAATTAATCCAAATTTTGTTGTTTAGTTTGGCGTTCAAACCTGCAACGTTCCAGAAAATTAGACATAGGGTCGCTTTGTCTAGATAGTCCACTTCTGTAGGCCCTTGAGTGATAGTACTACTGCTTGGTTCAGGAAGATATGCGGTTGTGGGTTTTACCGTAACATCTTGGGTTTGTTCTATCTCTTGTCCCTGTGGGACCATGCCATCTGGTTTCCTCTTAGCCAGTAAGTCTTGGTCTTCCAATCCTGAAAGCTGTTGAATCTATTTGCTGTATGGAACACCTGATATGAATCTTGTCCCTTTGTGGGATCGGAATTAAAAGTGTGTTGTGTGTAGTTCGGAGGGGGTAAAAAAAGCCCAGTGGGAGTATATTTATCTCACCCTTCGCAACATGCCTATTTCCCTGGTCATAAAGAAATTTTTTAACTAGCCTGGTTGATTTAAAAGTGAGTACGATGCAGTCTCCAGGGAAAGACTGTACACCAGTTCCCACCCACTGGACCCTTCTAGCCATTTTAAATTCTCTAAACAGACAATCGTATAGGCCTGTTTTAAGCCCTAACCAGTGTAATGCATTGTTTCTGAGTGTTTCCCACCCCTCTGATTCTAAAGGAGGCTTTCACGGGACATTTGGCAGCACTATTATGTAAGAAGTAGCCGCGGGTGGAAGATCAAGATTTTCGCCTGGTCCTAGTCTTGTTGTGGGCTGAATCTCAGAATTCGGAAGGGAGTACAGGTATACGCGGAGAGGGAGTAATGTCGGTGGTTATATTTCCAGGGTTGATTCCCTTTCCTGGAGCTATAACTGAAGGGGTATTGTATATCAGGCTATTTGGCCTTATATTTGTTTTCTGATGATTGTTTGAATGCCCATCGGTCTGATTTTCCCCCTCATTTACTAATCCTTGTTTATCAGAAGAAAGGTTTGGGTTCTTTTTAGAATGCCCTGTGGTCATAGATAAGGATTGTTGTATATGAGTCAATCTGATTTCCATTTGGTCCAACCTAATCCTCAAGTACATTTCTAACCTTTCCACTACTGTAATGAGGGACTTAATATCATTATTAGTAGTTTCCGTACTCCTGTCATTAGCCGCTTGACCCTTTATGGGGGTTTTTCCTACGCCCGCTTTCCTCTTACCTTGTTTTGTATATTTCCTTTTTGGGGTTGCTGTTTCCTCCCCATTTACTGGAAGAGTGTATAGCAACGTGGGTTTTAGGTTTCGACAGGACCTTACTTCCCACAGAAAGCAGATTTTTGTGTTTTTTTTGAGGCGGTTGTTGGGAAGAATCTGGGTCACTTAAGGAGATTCTGTCTGAAGTGTGCCGGACGCAGCCATTCATGGTGCCCTCTTTAGATGCTGTTTGTCTCGGGCTTGGTGGGGGTGCTGAATGGTTAAGCTCCAGGGAATTAACCTTCATTTGTTCCTCTGTTGAGCTTATCTGATTATCTAAAGCTCTCGTCGCGGCCGTTAGGTAACTCAGCAATGTTTGTTGAGAGTCCATAGTAGACCTCCCACCTCCATTAGATTTAGGGCTAGCATGCTTCCTCTTACCCATCTCTTCCACTTAACGATAGAGTCCTGCTCCTATGAATAGTTATTTTATGCACTAAACTTAGGATAAAATCTACTTTTATTCAGGATGGAATATTCTGCAATAAGATTTATGGGCTTAATTTATAAATAGTTACACTGAGGGCAAAAGAAAAAGAAACCAAAGGGGTTAGCCCGGCCCGCCCCAGTCAGTCACTGACGGGCAAGGACGGGCTCGTCCTTGGCCTGGGCTTCGCCCGGGCGAGCCCGCGCGCGTTCTGAGCTGCGGGAGTTTGCCACTGATTTTATGTGGCCGCCCCCCCCTCCTCACGCAGGACCTCGCCGCACTACCTGATGGGAAGTGTAGTGCAGCAGCCGGCGGTCCGCGTCCAGCACAGGGGAAGGCAGTGGCAAGGGGCAAAGAGCGCAGTAATGGCCGGCAGCTCCAAAATTCCTCAAAAACAGGATAACAGCTCCCCCAAGAAGTCAGCAGAGTCAGCGGGAGAAAGCAGGTAAGAGAGTCCCGCGTCGCGGGAGTCCGCCATTGATTTTATGTGCATGGCCCCCCTCCTCACACGAGACTTCGCCTCACTGCCTGATGAGAACTGTAGTACAGCAGCCAGCAGTCCGCGTCCAGCACAGGGGCAGGTAGTGGCAAGGGGCAAAGAGCGCGGTAATGGCCGGCAGCGCCAAAGGTCCTCAAAAACAGGATAACAGCTCCCCCAAGAAGTCAGCAGAGTCAGCGGGAGAAAGCAGGTAAGTGGCATTCAGAAAGTATCCTGGTAACAGGTGGCATTCCGCAGGTGTCTTACGAATTTAAATATAGAAGCAGGAAGCCAGTGACTACTCACCAGGGTATCTTGGCTCTCAAAATACGAGGAACACAGTGGTGAAGTAGGAAAAATATAATGAGCACAACATTCCTTTGAAATGACATACATGCAAATGTCCTCAGTCTATTGGTTTCTCTGCAGCCACAAACCTGTAGTCTGCCCCCTTTGCAATGTTTCGGAATGTCCTTATTCTAACTTTAACAAATGTAATTGAAAAGACACAACTTTAACAGGCTTTCACTTGACTGGATCTAAAAGCCACTTTTTTGAGTAGGTCCTCAAGCCCTGTCTTGAATAGCTATCCAGGTTTCTCTTGTGGGTGTGTCTTCAGGCTGTTTCTTGAGTGGATACTTAGGCCTGTATCTTGGGTAGGTCCTTAACATATTTTCATGGGTGGTTCCCCAGTTGCTGTTTTGAGTAGGTCCTGTCAGTCTGCTCTATGGGTGATTCTCTCTGGCAGATTTCCTCAGTCCAAGTACATAATAACCACATTCCAGGTGCTACAGTAGGTTTTGGAGGTTCAATGAGTTAATATTACCCTGTAGTGGATAGCACCTACTGCAGACAAGAACGCAGCTGCACCATTAATCCGTCAGTATTAGCTATTCCAAACATCTCTAAAAATACAAAACATGGAAGCTTAAAAGTCCTATATAGTGATTCTAGTCATGAAGGATAAACTGACAAGAAGCTCTGTCAGTGAAGAAATGATTTTTAAGGACACCAAACTACCAATATATCCTGGTAATGTGGGCCACGTGCAATGCTTCTGTTGTGAAGAAATATTTCCTAGGAAAAAAGAGAATATTTAGACTTAGATTGATCAGAAATATATTTAATCCCTTTAAAAGTATTGTAAATTCACAATTGATGTACTCTGTAAACCTTAATTAAACATTAATCTTTTGACAAACATGTGACTAACTGTCTGTTTTTCCAAGAGCATTGGGGACATTAATAGTTTTTTCATTTCCCAGGAACAACATCCTGTGCATTATTGTACTCGACTAGCAAAACACACCAGTCCCTGTATCAAAAGGTAAGGTATTAGTTGGTGGTTCATGCCCCACCATGGGTGTTCTTCTCATATAGAATGCTATAGTGTGGCACAAATAAATGGAATGGCTAGACTCTTCTTCGACATGAAGCAGGAATAGAAGAAGTTGACAGACTTGGCATCAATCAATTATTCATTTTGTGCCAGATGTACAACCGAATTTTGTGGTCGCAAAAGTGATATCGGCCCGTTTGCGACCACAAAATAGGTCTGTTTAATGTACAAACCCTATTTTGCAAGTCAGTAACCCATTACTGGCTCGCAAGATAGGATTTGCTACTCTCTATTAGTTAGAGGGGGGCCAAGGGCGCCTCTTCCTAATAGCAAGTCGCACTTCTATGTACGATTGTTTTGCAACCGCAATTGTGGTAAGAAAACACTTGCAGTTCACCACCTATTTCAAAAAGGTGTTAAGCCACTGGCAAATGAGAAGTGGTCCCTAAGGGACCCCTTCCTCTTTGTGAATTGCAGCAAAAGTATTTTTCAAGAGCAGGCAGTGGTCCCAAGGACCACATCCTACTCTTAAACAAGCACTGGAAATGCAATCGGTCTCGAATTTGTTTGTGTTGAAGCTATTGGCATTGTAAATGGCAATGTATTTTACTTATGTGTAATGGAGAAAATGTATGTATGTTGTGTGTAGTGGTACTATGTGGTTTGGATTAGATTAGTTAGTTGTGTAATTGTGTAGAGTGTAGTTGTGTGGTGTGGAGTGGATTTGTGTAGTGGCATGGTGGGCTGTGGAAATATATGGTTAGCAATTTTGTGGCATTCACTGTAGTGGCATTATGTGTAGTGGGATTGTGTGGAGTGATAACTGAACTGTGCGTTCAATTATTTGGTGTGCAATAAATGTTTGCAGCACGCTGTAGAATTGTGTGGTGTGGATTGGATGTATGTGGTGTTGTGTCATTGTGTTGTTGAGTTGTATTATGTGGTTTGGTATTAAATTATGTGGTGTGGGTGGGAAATGTATGGAGCTGAATTGTGTGGTATGGAACTTTGTGTATAGCTTTGCGTTTGTGGTGATGGAAATGAAAAAATAGGTAGGAGCTAAGCATCAGATCTATGAGTTTAAATAAAAAGAAAAGAGTTGGAGCTATTGGCATTGTAAATGTAAATGCCTCTTATCTATGTGTTATGGATTGGAGTGGATGTATGTGGTGTGTACCAATTATGTGGGTTGGATTAAACTTGTTAGTTGTGGGATTGTGTGGTGTGAAACTGTTAGGTGTGATTTATGTATTGGAATTATGTAGTATTGTGTACAGTTGTATTATGTCGATCGTAATTATATATTTTTGAGTGTATTGGAATTATGTGGCGTGAGACTGTGTGTAATGGAGTGTAAGTATATGGAATGGTATTTTGTGTTGTGGAACGTTATGTAGTGGAGTTTAAAGACAACGTTGTGTAAAAATGAATGACTCTTTTAAATAAATAATTATCAAAAAATGTCTTCTAATTTTTTTTTGTCCTTGCAATGCTGGCAACCTCCTCCAGCCTGTTGTAATGCTTGTTTGTTATAGTCTTTTTTTGTAAGGCAGAGACATAAACAGTAGGAGGGTGGAGATTGAGAAATAGTACCTGAAATACAACACGAGCAGCGGACGGAGACTAGGACAGAATCAATAGATGCCAGATTCTGAGGGCACACTGAGGTGGTGCTGAGTAATGCTGAAGTGGTGCGCAGGTTGTGGAGTGCTGGTACAGATGTGATGCTGAATGAAACTCATATAGTGCTAAGTGACGCTGAGGTAGTTGTTTGCTTGTGTTGAGGTGATATGGAATGTTACTGAGGTGGTACTTAGTGATGCTGAGGTGGTGGTGGAGCACTGGTGCTGAGGTGGTGCTGTGTTGCGGTGATCCTCTACTGATGCTGAGGTGGTGCTACATGGGTGCTGAGTTGCTGTTCAGGTGTGGTGGTGGTACACTGATGCAGAAATGGTGCTGTGCTGTTTATGTTGTGCTGAGGTGGGGCTGTGCTAATGCTGAGTTGGTGGTGAACTGATGAGGAGGTGATGCTGAGGTGATGATGAGGTGGTGCTGAGTAGGGCTGCAGTGGTGCTGAGTGAGGCTGATGTGGTGGTGCTGCGCTGGGTCAGACGGTGTGCTGATCTGGTTCTCAGGTGGTGCTGGGTGATGAGTTGGTGCTGTGCTGATGTACTGTGGTTCTGATGTTGAAGTGGTGCTGAATTGGCGCTGAGTTGCTGCGAAGATGGGGCTGCTTTGGTATGAGCTGGTGGTGAAGCACTGATGCGGAGACAGTGCTGTGCTAATGCTGAGGTGGTGCTGTGCTGTTGCTGTGGTGATGCTGAGTCATGCTGAGGTGGTGGTGCTACACTGGTGCTTAGGTGGTGCTGAGCTGGTGCTCAGTTGGTGCTCAGTTGGTTCTTAGTTGGTGCTAAGTCATGCTGATATGGTATTGTGCTGAATTGGTGGTGCACTGATGTGGATATGGTGCTATGCAAATGCAGAGGTTGTTCTGTGCTAATGCTGAGTTGGTGGTGCACTGATGAGGAGGTGGGGCTGAGTAATATTGAGGTGCTGCTGAGTGATGCTGTGGTGGTGCTGGGTGATGATGAGTGGTGTTGAGTTATGCTGAGGTGGTGATGCTGCACCACTGCTGAGGAGGTGCTGAGTGATGCTGAGTTGGTGCCGCGCTGATGCTGAAGTGCTTCTGCATGGGTCCTGAGTTTCTGCTGAGGTGGTGCTGCACTGGTAGTGGTGCTGTGATGCAGAGATTGTGCTATGCTAATGCTGAGATGGTGCTGTGCTGATGTTGATGCAGTGCTGCACCGGTGCTGAGTTGGTGGTGCACTGAGGAGGTAGTGCTGTGTTGATGCTGAGATGGTGCTGCGCTGATGAGGAGGTAGTGCTGTGCTGATGCTGAGATTGGGCTGTGCTGATGCTGAGGGGGTGGTGTTCAGGTGGTGCTGTGCTAATGAGGAGATGGTGCTGCTCTGGTGCTGCACTGATGCTGAGTTGGTGCTGCACTAGTGGTGGCTCACGGATGAGGAGGTGGTGCTGTGTTGATGCTGAGGTGGTGCTGAGTGAGGGTGCCGCACTGTTTCTGAGATGGTGCTGAGCTGGTGTTCAGGTGGTGCTGAGTGATATTGAGTTGGTGCTGTGCTGCGGTGGTGGTGTGCTGATGCTGAGGTGGGGCTTCGTTGGTGATGGTGCACTGATGCTGAGATAGTGCTGTGCAGTGCTAATGTTATGGTGGTGCTGCGCTAATGCTGAGTTGGTGCTGCACTGGTGGTGCACTGATGAGGAGGTGGTGCTGTTGTGATGCTGAGATGGTGCTCAGGTGATGTTGAGGTAAGGCTGAGTGAAGCAGATTCCCTCACCACGACCCTTTAACAGTGTCCCTTAAGGCTCCATAGCCACTAATGTTCAGGTGCATTTAATTTGTTATAAAGCACCACACATACCAGTGTAGGGTGTCAGAGCACTTTGCATTACACACAAATTGCACAGAGACAATCAATCATAACTGTATAAATTAGTGTAAAGAAAATGTTACATAATACAAAGGGCTACAGGGTGTAGGAGTCACAAGTCATGCATATTGGTAAGCAGCATTGCTAAAGAGTACTTGGGCCCCTGAAGCACAAACTCAGAATAGAAAATAGAACACCATAGTTGGGGTTTCTCTTTAATAAAAATAATCAATTTCCATCCAGATGAACCCTTTTTGCAACTTTAATATCTGCTCTAATCTTTACTTTGCTGTGCATTCATTTCTTTGATGACAGTTATCAATTCACTGTTCTGTTAGAATTTTAACGTATGAATTTAAAGTAACAGAAGAGTAGTAACCCATTGACCTATTTACATTTTATGCACTTTGTAATCTGCATGGTATACTTTCTTCGCAGTTGGCATATTAACTCTCTGGATATGCAATGAGTTAAAACTTATCCAACTAGACAACACTGATCTCTCCAGCAAGAACATAAATAACCGGAGTTATCTTGACATTTTTATTGTCTGGAAATTACAGGATGCCTGGAATGTGTGGAGTGCTTTTAAATGAAAAATATTGTCGGAAACATTGCCCCTCTAAAGTCAGTATTCAGTGCGATCCATCGTGCAGCCCTTGTGCTAGCCCTATGTAAAATAGCCACCCCCCAGGAGCAGATCAACTGTTCAAAGTGTAATCATATTATACTAAGTCCCTTCTCCTTGGAGGAAAAAGGAGGGACAAAGAGGCAGAACTGGCCACTAGTAAGCAAGGATTTTTGAAGGGCATTGCGCTGCCGAATTGATGAGCGGGTGGGGCCGTGACGGAACCACTCCGTCTTTAGCACAGCGCGCCCCCGTGGCTCGTGACGGAGTGGTGCCGTCATGAGCATGGTGGCGCCGCTCGACCACCCCTCCCACCCAGTGCCACAGCGGAATTACCGCCGCTGCCAAGGGGTTAAAGAAGAATAAGTTGGTGCTAAGTTGGTGCTAAGTTGGTGCTAAGTTGGGCGGCGCTTTCCTCATGATATAGACTAGAGACATTTGTCAGAGCTTCCATGCACCTGCAAAAGAATGACAATCTGTTGAGGGATCCACAGGGTTAATGATAGAACTAGATGTCAGCTCCAAAGACCATGTTTAGTACTCTTGTGAAAGTGGCTAGAATAGCAGTCAGCATCACCAGGTGAGTGTAAAAATACAGAGAACACCAGCTGATCAATCATTTGAAGGACAAAATACATACATAGCGCAAGCATCGTAAAAATGTGCAATACTTGTATGGGGGAAATAGAGATAGACTTATAAAAGGATACAAACATGTCCCCTCAGTTTTAGTTCTTTACCTATTTGTTAATTAAAGTATGTAGGTAGGTCCCTTATCAGGCTGATTCTATAACACAATATTGAGATCAATAATATCTACTTACCTAATTGTAGTTACAATTATTTAGAACATAAATATTGCCATCCCATACTAGCTTTATTCCATTTCATGGCCCCTGGATCTTTCTGAAGGGTCACCTCTGACAATGTTGGCATATCACAGGCAGGGCGATCCAATGCGAGAATCAGGGCTGAGATGCATCTATAGACGTATCCACTAGTTTCTCATGATGCCGCAGTAACTGGAGGAAAGGTACAAGCTGGCTAGTCCTTCTATGCTTTTGTCCACTTACCTCATGTGCTAGATGCCATTGACTGCACTGCAACACTTCATCCACCTCATCACACAGCACACCTTTTCACAACAGACCCCGCTGGCCGTCCATCAACATGCAAGTTATCTGAAATGCTTCACTGATGGGTACCCTGCCTTTCCTGGAAGCCCATGTGATGGCTACATCTTCTGATAGTCACCTTTTAACTTCAATTGGTTGCTGGTGATCTCAGTGGCATGTAGCTCATTGATTAGTAACAACTCCTCACAATGGTGCTACATGTGCGTCTAAGGATGGCATCTCGAACATAATGAATATTCACTTCAACATAATACACACACAGTGCCATCAAAGCCACTGCACGTTTGTGGGCATGATGTATTACTTTTACAACAGAGACCCCTTTGTAAACATTTAGCATTTTTGTTGCAGGTGATACTGGATATGCTCTCTCCCCCATCTCCTCACACTCTAAAGATGTACAACCACTCTACCTCAATAGAGGTTAGAAAGGACACACAGACATGCACCAGCCAATAGTGAATTCACTTTTGGGATCCTCAAGTCATAATTGAGGTGCCTTGACTGTACGAAAAAGGTGCTGTTGTACTCACCAGAGGCTGTGTGTAACATCAGCATAGCCTACTTTGTGTTCTACAACATCGCCATGCTATGGGTCTCACATACAGATCTTGACCCTGATCGCGGCCCACATCCAAGTACCCGGAGTGGGATGGAGAATAGAGGTCAAGGTCTTCATGTGCAGGTTCAGCTGGTTAACTCATTTGTTTCTTGAGATACTCATTTGTTTGCTGCATTTATGCGGTTGGACAGCCTCCTGTCTATGATGAACTCCCTGCTGTCTATTAATGCCACACTGAGATAACTCTGTTTTTTCATATATTGGCATGAACTAACATGCTATGCTCTAGTGAAAAATATGTTGCCTCTTCATTTCAATTACATTTAGAAGCACCTTTCATTAGCAACACATAAGGCCAAAATCTCTCATAGTACACTCATGATTTAGGACAAACGTACAACAATTCTTATTTAACACACATACATTAGGTACAAAAACAACCTCTGTTATTATTTATTGCTTTTATCAATGTGTTTCTATTATTGCTGCATGCAGGGGGCTCACTCCTGGATATGGATGTATATATCCTCTGCATCAGAGGGTTCCTTGCTGCATGTGGAGGCCTCCCTCCCACACAGAGAGTCACTGCCCCATCTGCGAGTCAAAGACTCCGCAGTCATGGCAAAGACCGCTGCCTACTGCAATAAAAAGGAAATGACATACAAGAAGAGGAAAGAGGGATGGTTTATATTGAGTATCCCACTCCAAACATAACCGCATTGGGAACATTTTCTGTACTGATGGATGGCAGTAGATGTACTTTTCCCATTCCAAACTTTATCACATTGGGGAAAATGTTGGACTTTAAGCGGGGCGGGGGATAGATGTAGTATACCAACTTAAAACATAACAATTGTAGGAAAATTGTTGGACTTTGGTTGGATAATTGGGGTAGATTTACTGATACCACTCCAAATGTTACCACACTGGGAAGCTTTGGACTGGGGTCAGTTATAAAATAACTATTCCCACTACAAATGTAACAACATGGGTTAAAGTGTTGCACATTGGCAAGGGCTAGTTTTACTATTCTCACTCCAAAGTCAACCACCCTGGGGAAAGTGTTGGACCTTGGGTGTCTACAATTACTGTTTCCACTCCAAAATCATCCACATTGATAAAAAAGGTTGAACTTTGGGGGCGTTTAGATGTACTATTCCCTCTCTAAACGTAATCAGCGTGGAGATACCCCTTCGGGGTGATTCCTGCGCTTTACGAATTCAAATTCAATTCAATTCAACCCAACTACACTGTGAAAGGTAAAGGAAGTTAACATTTACTATTAGCACTATAAACTAACCCAGCTTGTTACTATAGGGCATCTAATAGCTGATACTTACAAAACATATTTCATAAGGAACAAAAAAATAAAGTTTCATTAAAACAAAAAGCAATTAAATATTTGAAAAATAATGAAAATGGAAAAATCTAAAAAAGTAGAACACAACAGCAACAATTTAAATATTATGTAGTTGTTGCAGGACGGCTGTCAATTTAAGGACGGCCATGATTTGAGCTCAAACGCTATCATAGGGGCTGTAATAATATACATTTTATAAGATGAACTTGTAAAACATTTTCCATAAAATAACTCCAAACATTAAAATAAATGATACAGTAACATTTAAAACCCATTTTACCCTTTTTTCTAAGCTATTAAATTTTATTTATTACAACGATTAAAAATAATAATCATAATACAAATTGAAAAAAATAGAAATTACAAGTTAAATGCTTTACATTTGTAGATTCATACATATAAAAAAGAGAATAATTTGAATATGTGAAGTGTACCGAATATAATAATTTACAAATTAATATAAAAAATATTTAAAAACAAAAATGTGCCACCCTACCCCTCTACTAAGCTTAACACATGGATAATCCTAATAATATATGTATTAATAAATATATGAAACAATTATGCTAGGAATTACTTTAACATAAGCCAAAAAGATAACAACATTATAAACAAAGGTATTTAAAATTGTATATTTTTCTTTGATAACATTTCCCAAGATATAAATTATATCACTTTATTACAGCAATGAAATTGAAAACTCACACTTTTTTGACACATTGTTACATTAAGTTAGGAGCTATAGGGAGCTATTTATCAATGTATTTTTGGAGAAAAGGTGTAGTACTCCTGTAGTGAGGTAGTACTCCTGTACACATTTACAAGCCAATCTTGGTGCCTGTGCCAGGGATTGATATGCTTCATCAGGTGAGTGCACCAGTATACTGCAATGCCGCAGTCACTTGTGGAAAGGTAACAGTAAGCAGGCAATTTATACCATTCTTCCCTCCCTAGGGTGTTACTTGCTGTGAGAAATTGGGTTTTTGGATGACTGGGGTGTGAGCCCTGGTTAAGGACAAGCCACAGTCCCTTGTAGGGTGAACCACTAAAAATTACTGAATGAATTAGTGCTTAACCCTGGATAGCTTGCCCCAAAAAGCTGTCAGAATTAACATATAGGCAACGTGTTGAGTATTTATGAAGCATACAAACAATAATAAAGTGAAAACAACACAAAAGAAAAATCCCAAACCTGTTTAGAAAAATAAAGTAAATTGTGATAATGACACTGCATTGACAAAAAAGATCAAACTGCCAACCACGGACATCTAGTCGTACGAGCCCAGGTCAAAGTCTATTTGTTATTGCTGACCACAAGAGAGCGCGGCTCAGATCCAAGATTGGACCCGGTCAGCATTACCTTTGGACTCAGATAAAATTCTTGAAGAAAAATGTGAGAATTTAAAGCTCAGTGGGTCAATGCTGCAGGAGGTGTCTCAGGAGGGAGTGTTGTTGTTGGATGGACTTGGGTCTAAGTCGCAGTGAAGACCTCTACATTCAGAATTAGTCACCGAAATGCAAGTAAAAAAACTCCTACTAGACAAAGTGGAGGACTGTAACTGAAGACAGTTTCACAAAGTCACTTACCTCTTTGGCAAAAGACCATTGAATTACTTTTGCTGCTGCGGAAAAGAACATAGCGGGAGAAGCAGCAAAGTTAATCCGACTGGATAGGCACCTCGGGTGAATATATGACATTTTTTATGTCCAAGTTGCTCTGATCAGGGGACCAGCAAACTAGCCTTTGGAGTCACTTCTGCTAGTCATGAGTGAAGGGGAACCTTCAGGGCTCAACAGCAGGGCTGGGCTCTGAGGGTTCAAAGAAGGCTTCAAACACCAAAGCTGTATTACCAGGTACGGCAGCAGTCTAGCAGAGTTCACAGCTGCAGGAAGTCCTGTGAGAGTCTTTCCTCAGGTCCAGTAGTGAAAGGAAATGTGGGTCTGACGGTCCTATTTTATATCCTGTGGAAGTTGAGAAAAGCTTCTTGAAAGGTCCTTTGAAGTGCCTAAAATGGCTTGACTCCCCTGCCCTAGCTCCAAGCTGTCTACAGTGATAATACAGGTTCGTTGGGCCCTTCTGTGAAGGCAGACCAGAGCCTATTTAGTTGCAGGAGTGTCCAGCTCTGTCCCCTATCCTGCTGGCAGATGACCCATTGAGACACATCTAATCCCTCTATTGTGTGATGGTCTTCGCGGAATACATAAAATGTAAGTGCTAGAGGCACCCAGTCAGGTGACCAAGACAGGCTGCAGGAACAAAAAGCCCACAGGCAGGAAAATACCAACTTCCTAAAAGTGGCCTTTTCAAAATTGGAATGACAAATCTGACTTTACCATTAAAGAGGGTTTATCTTTCTTTATTTCGGTTAAAGCAACCATAAAAGAATATAGTACAATATTTATACATTCATCATGAAATGAAATAGGGTACCGATAAAATAAGATAAAGTTTGGTACAAACATACATAAAATATCTGCACAATTAGGGGCTAACTTTCTAGGGCACATAATTTGTCAGGGTGGAAAGTCTTACAGACACAATGTAAATTCATCGATCGAGGTAATACATATTTTAAAAGAATAAATAAGTGCAGTAATTAGATCTAAAAAGACTTAAAAATGCCAGGAAATAGTATAATAAAAATGGTACGGTAAGTAAGTATCCAGATCATAGCAATCTGTAAACATT
The DNA here is from genome assembly GCF_964263255.1 of Lissotriton vulgaris. Lineage (NCBI taxonomy): Eukaryota > Metazoa > Chordata > Amphibia > Caudata > Salamandridae > Lissotriton > Lissotriton vulgaris. The sequence continues at coordinate 170,000 of NW_028241493.1, read as the reverse complement.
ATGCAAGGAGAGGTTAAAAATTAAATATATAAGAGTAACTTTGGTGCACAACCATTTTGCTTGAACTACTAGCATTCAGTGAGTTAAGTTTAAAACCAATTCATATCTCATTAGTACAATCCTGTTACATTTTTAGTCCATATCTTTTCCTGACTATTGCCACAGCAAGGAAAAAGCGACTCAGGCTAAATACTATAGTCTGTGATGTATCCCCCTTGAACACTCTTTCCCCATCTTTAATTTTTCGAAAGCCTAAAAGAAGGCAGATGGGTTTGATCCACTTTTTCCTCGCTTGCAAATATGCAGGACAAAGAAATAATACATGGGCCTCATCTTCCCTAACTCCTAAATCACACAGTTCGCACATATCAGATTTGGTATTTACTATAGGCCCCTTGTCACACACCCACTTAGATGTTCTAGATTTAATTTGTAGAATGCCATAGCGAAACTTTAGATACAATGATTTTGCCATTGCGGGCAGAATTTCGTCCATGAAGCATTCAAATTTACTTTCAGTGTTAACATCAAAGAATTTGAGGGTCAGTTTCCCAGTATTAGGATTTTGTAATATACAACTGTGGATATGTTCCCAGTACCTTGCCTTCAACAGTTTTTTAGAAAGGTTAGTGAGGGAGTCAGGATCTGTCCAAAAGTTGTATAGGCCCAATTTCAAAAAACAATTTTCAATGTGCACTAGCCATGTCAACCGGGTAATGTTCTTTATTTGCATTATTTCCTTTAGTGCTTCTCTATAGTCCACTAGCTCATCAGTAGACCACAAGCAGACCCAATATAACAATGGACGTCGATAGGCATTATCATCAGAACGAAGTATATTCAAATCCCAGAATAAGGGAGTTAAGGGGGTACAACCTGGAACGGCTAAAAGATGTCTGAAGAAGCTGTTTTCCTGTACAGAAAAGGTATCTCTGCCCAAATGGCCCCACAATTCTGCCCTGTACAAAGTAGCTGATTGAGCTTTATACTTAAATAGCTCAATTGCTGGTGAGACTGCTCTAACAAAGCTATTCTTATGCTTGCTAATTATGGGGGCTTGAATTTGTGTCAGTAATAGCCTCGATTTTTCTATTTGTGGCTTCCAGTTCATTTTAGTGTCAAGGGTGATACCCAGATATTTAAAATGTTGGACTTGTTCAATCGTTTCATTATTTACACTAAGAGCTTTGTTAAAACCTTTGTGAGGACTGATTGCCATAACCTTAGTGTTAGAGGAATTAATTTCTAAGCTTTTGTCCATACAATAAGACTGAAATTTGTTCAACAAGTTTTGTAGGCCTTTAGGGGTCTGTGAAATTAAAATTGTGTCATCCGCAAATAGTAGTGCCGGAACGGCTTGACCACACAGCTTGGGAGAGTCATGCTCGCAGCCAAAGAGGGTGTCTGGGGTGTCATTTGCATATAGAGAGAAGAGGGTTGGCGCCATTGCCTAACACCTCTCTTTATATCTATTCTCTCTGTTAGCTCTCTATTGGGTCCCCACCTCACTCTTGCATAGTTTCCCTCATGCAGCTTGATCAGTTGGTGAAGGATGTCACCGGGGACACCCATATTCCTTAGTGATTTCCATAATTTCCCCCTCGGGACCAGATCAAAGGCCGCCCTGAGATCCACAAAAGCGACATATAAGTGGGAATTCCTTATATTAATATATTTCCAGATTAAGCATGAAAATCTAAAAACCTGATCCACCGTACTAATTCTAACTCTAAAACCTGCCTGGTATTTAGTAAAAATAGAATTTTCCTCGATCCACATATTCAACGTACTTAACAGTTGTCGAGCAAAATTATTTTGGAGCACATCTATCAGACTAAAAGGTCTGTAGTGCGATGGATTGAGTCTGTCTCCCTTCTTAAAAATAGTAACAATTTCTGCGGCCCGCCAGGTCTCGGAAATTGGGGCTCCTCTTGGGATCTCGTTACTGAGCAGATTAATATACGGAGCCCACAAGAGGTTCTCATGTTTCCAGAGATCGCCAGGTATTCTGTCTGGGCCCAGGGCTTTGCCCTGTTTGACTGCATTAATAGTAAATATAGTGTCAGCCAAACTAAATTCTAAGAGTGAGTCACAAGTATCTAATTCTGTACTTTCGTATGTCCATTCTTCGTCACCCCCACCACACGAATACATTGTTGAAAAGTGATTTACCCAGACACTTTCCTCGTGAAACCTATCTCTATCAGATTCCATTTTTAGTACCCCCGGCGATAAGCTTCCAAAACGAAGATTGGTCTTTCAGTTTACATGCTAGAAGCAAATCCGTCCAAACTTTTTCGTCCCATCCCTTTTTTGCTAATAGAATGTTTTTTTTTATAATGCTTCCTTTTGTCCCTGGTAATATTTTTTTAGTTCCCTTTTACAGCTTTTAGTAACTATGATTTGGCCTGACGACAGGCTCTGTTATACCAGAGTCCTTGCTTCGGACAATTATTCCAGCCAGGTTGAGCTCTTTTAATCCCTTCTGAGAGGATCCCACTAAGCTGCAGCATCAGGTTCCCATGCACTTCTGTTAGCGGGGCACCCTCGGTATTGGTAGCAACTAACGGTGATATTATTGCAACATAGAGATCATAGATTTTCTTTATCGTACCTGGATTGCCCATAACAGCAGGCCATTTTAAGGACCTGCGGTTATTGGACTCTAGGGGGTCATCAGATAGATTGTAATGGCAGGAGGCCAACTCCGTGGGGAGTGCAAGTAATGAGCTGTGAGTAATCAAAGTCAGGGGGGAATGGTCACTTTCAGTACGGCTATCCACCCTTAGGTCCAGAAGTATTGGCCATAGGCACATAGAAACAGTATATAGTCTAAGTGGCTTGCATAGGAGCCCCTCTTAAAAGTGGGTTTACTTGGGAAATCTGTTGGTAAGCGCCTGTTACAGGCAAGTAGCCCATATTCCATTGTCCTTTTTAACAGTTGAAGGGCACCTTTTGTGCAAGCTGTAGTATGGCTTGCGTCAATACAGGGAATATTATTAGCATTGTCTTCTTCCCCATAAATATCGTCTAAGCCCGCAACTGGTTCAAACTTCCTATTGAATTCTCCTCCTATAATCAACACGCTTTTGTGGTCTAGGCTAGAGATTATACTATTTAATTGGGCAATTGTCTCTGATTCTTTGTTTGACGACTGTGGTCTGTTATAGATGTTAATAATACAGACCACCCTTCCTTTAATGTCTTGGGATTTTATAACCAAGATATCAGGGCTATTAAAATCTATCTATTTAAAAACCGTGCCCAGTGTAATTCTTGCCCAAATTATCAAACCACCAGATGGTCTACATTTATTTATGCTTAGGGCCGGTATGTGAAATGACCTATATCCTGCTTTAAAGTAGTTATCTACTCCCCATGTTTCCTGGAATAGAATGAGGTTCCCAGTATTAATATAATCATGCCATACTGGGTCAGACATAGTTTTCCTTATTCCGGCAATATTCCAGGAAATTATCTTAGCTTCAGCAATATCCTTGCCATACAATTGTTTATGATCCATATTTGTATCCCCTTCAGTTAGCAGTGTTAGCTGGTTGATGTTACCCAACCTATCCATCCAAACCAAGTGGCAGCCTTGGTTGACTACCTCTCCTATGTTACACCTAGCCTCATTCCCCTGGATACGGTTAACTGTTGTGACTCTTATTTCCCTTTCGTTAGTTACTCCCAGTCAGTCAACCTGTTCTAGCCCATATAATTCTGTGAAGCAATTGTTTTTAGCTACAGAAGGATGGGCATTGAGGGTTCATCAGATCACTGACAGACTATCGAAACCAAAAATATCGTGATTTAGAAATATGATGTCCATAATAGTGTCTTTCTATACTTATAATGGTACTTTACTTATAAGTCCAAAAATATCAGAAAAAAATATATTTTTACACTAATATCGAGGAAATAAATACAATAATATCATTTTTTAATGTATACATATATATATATATATATATATATTCACTGAAAAAACCATAGGTTCTAGGCCTTATATAGTTAGGAATTAACATATAAAAAACCATTGAAATTCCTCCTATATAGTTAGCTGGACATTTTATTGATATAAAACCAATGAAATTCCACATATAGTTAGTTGCACTAACTATATATTTCGCGCATCCGCAATCCAATGCTGATGATGTCACATATTACATCATTCATGACATGGTCAGTGACATCACTGATGACATCACTGATGACAGCTCATTTAACATCAATGATCACACCACTGATGATATACTAACTATATAAGGCCTAGAACCTATGGTTTTTTCAGTGAATTTCCAAGATTTTTTAAAGGCTAATTCCTAACTATATATAGTCTATAACCTATGGTTTTTTCAGTGAATTTCATTGGTTTTTTAAAAGCTAATATATATATATTAACCAGTGACCAAGGCTACTGTGTAGTCGAAACGCGTATGGCAGCAGCAAAATAAATACTATTTGAACAATCTCACACAGCGTGGTCGTTTAGTGATGGATTGCAAGCGGAACTCAGTCCAATGAGTTCCATGGTGACGACGCAACTCTCGTTAAGGTGGAGGCAGTAAATGCTTGGATATTTGTAGCATATATATATATATATATATATATATATATTCACAGAAAAAAACATAGGTTATAGTGGATATATAGTTAGGAATTTGCATTTACAAAACCTTGAAAATTCAATGAAAAAACCATTGGTTTTAGGCCATATATAGTTAGGGATTTGCATTTAGAAAACCTTATTTTACTCGCATAAAACCATTGAAATTCCATATATAGTTAGAAGAGCTAACTATATATCGCGCACCCGCAATCCACTGCTGATGATGTCACATATTACATCATTCATGACATGGTTAGTGACATCACTGATGACATCACTGATGACATCACTGATTACAACATCCAGTGACTGTATGTTTCTGTAAAGTTAAAATATGTTTTACATATTGAAGAATGAGTGGATATATAAGTGTCTGTATGAAGGATTTACTAGGTGCATGACTGACTGATTGAGTGAGTGATTAAATGTGTCTCACTGAGTGCATGGGTTAGTGACTAAACTGTTTTAATTTGTGCATCATTATATCTGTTGTTCTACAAACTGCTGCATATGTTGATCAGTAGCTATATGGGTAACTGTATGGGTTATTGATTGGTTGTCCAAGTATTTGTATGGGAAACTGAGTGTGTGTGTATGGGTGGCTGGGAGGTGTGTGACTCTGTACATAGATGTGTGAGTAGTTGATTCACTATATGTATGGATTCAAAAGTGCATGTGGAAACAGCTGTATGGGCGGTTGACTGTGCATGAGTGTATTAGTGAGTGAATGGATATCTCAGTGCTACATGTCAAATTAAGTAGATATGTAAAACACAGTACATGTGAGAGTTGACATCTATAAATAACTGTGCATAAGAGCCAGTGAATGTGTGAGTGGCTGTATGGATCATTGTGAACATGTATCAGAGATTGTATAAGAGAGTAAAGTAAATATGTGTTAGTATATGTTTGAATAAGTAAGGTGTGTATAACTGTATAGTTGAGAAAATGGAGGTGTGATTGATTTTTGGCATAACTGACTAGGTGTGTGAGTAACTCCATGGATGAGTGACAGTCTGTGACTGTCTGTTTACACTGATTGTATCTAAGGTTATATTAGAGTCTGAAGAGGTTCATGGTATTATCACATGAATGATATCATCAGTGATGTGATCAGTCATGTCAAATGAGATGTTATCAGTGATTTTATCAGTGATGTCATTTGAGATGTCATCAGTGATGTCATCAGTGATGTCACTAACCATGTCATGAATGATGTAATATGTGACATCATCAGCAGTGGATTGCGGGTGCGCGATATATAGTTAGCGCTTCTAACTATATATGGAATTTCAATGGTTTTATGCGAGTAAAATAAGGTTTTCTAAATGCAAATCCCTAACTATATATGGCCTAAAACCAATGGTTTTTTCATTGAATTTTCAAGGTTTTGTAAATGCAAATTCCTAACTATATATCCACTATAACCTATGGTTTTTTCTGTGAATTTCATTGGTTTTTTAATAGCAAATATGAAAAGCTTTAAAATGTCAAGTACGTGATAGATAAAAACATTTTCGTATTTATGCACGCTGATGTGCTTTGAACGCTGCACCCCCCACCCCCCTCCCCTCTTTTCTCTTAGTAGTACTCTCTCTTTGCAGATAGTGAACGGTAGTTAATGCAGGCCTTTGCCCCCGTTATAATCCGTCGTGCCTGCTTGTCTCTCCATTTGATTGATTGTTATCCAAGCATTTACTGTTTTAGAATTGGTTCTCTTTGGTTCATTCTCTATTTACAAACAAGCACAAAGTCGCAATACTCTGTGTAGTCTTTGCAGATAGTGAAAAATCGTGTAAAAAAATAAAAGTAATCGAGCAAAATCAGTAGGCCACTAATTGGATCTCTTTTTGACCTCGCTAAAATAGAAATATTAGGAACAACCCTTCATGAGAAATACGAAAATAGTGAGATGAACTGAGCTCCACACCATGAGGGCTGCAAGACAGCTCGACTCCGTCACCCACCCCGCCCAAAATAACGACAAACCCTATGCAAATATTAAAAATATAGACAACACACCAGCAAAGAAACAGGGTAAAACATTTTATTAAATAACTTTTTACATAACTATTTTATACTTTTTATTGCCCGATCCGGCTAGCTCAATCGATCGAGCATGAAACTCATGCACTCTGATAGCAAGCGTTGCTGCTGATGCTCTGCAGACCAAAACTGGTTTTCAGTTTGTACATTTTTCTAGATTTTTCAATCCAAGGTTGGTTGACTTTGTAGAACGATGGCTTCAGATTTTCAACATACGGTGTGGTGGCGCGGACTGGGAGGGGGCGCTTCGCTCCTGCCCCCTCCCCAAGTAAGATTTTCATACGTGAAAGTACGTTAATGGTTTTGGTCCCTGAGTTGCTTCAATGTCACTGCCATTCTCAAATGGCATAAGTTCTGGATGTTGGGTGCCATAGTTAAGAGTTCTGAGCAGTGCTTGTAACACTGTCTGAAGCTTATTTCCACCTACTGCAGCTTCACTATTCTCAAAGTAAGTGAGTGTCGTTTGTGGACCTGACTGCATTAGAAAACAATGTGATATGTTACCTTCCTAAACAGCTTGACGGAGGCCCCTGAGGGGCGGTGTGATGGCCATGGACTCGGAGAAGACGCTTGGCTCCGACACCCTCCCCAAGTCTTATAGCACTGGTGTAGCCTGAGATCGCCCCCGACATAGGCGGCCGGCTCCCGGGGTCCGGCGGAACTTTTTGCCTTTTGATGACTCTTCAATTCTGAACCTTGTCCCACAATCCGTTTGACCTGAAGACACGCTGTAGTGGGGCGCCCCTTTACCGTTTCAGTTGCCATTCCGCCCGCTTTTGCTACACTGTGCCTCTTCCGCCATTCAGCTGTTTACCGCCCGCTCTTGCGACTACAGCGTCTCGCTCATCATGTAGTTCAGTTGCTCCCGCTCTTGCGGTGCAGCGATAGGCGGCTGCCACAGGACTCTCAAAATGGCGGCCGGCTCTTCGGTTTTGCGCCTGGTCCACTAAAATGGCCCTGGGACACCTTGGAACTCGGACGCTTCCCTGATAGGGCTTGGGTCCCATTCTCGAAAGCGTCCCCTCAGCCTTGAAGATTCTACAAAAGTCTTGGGGGCCTCCGACTCCCGCAGGCTTCTGGTGGGGAGCGGCTGCCATGATCAGAGTTGGCATGTCTGAATTCTCTACAGCTGGGGCCATAAACTACATCCGCAGGGGTAGGTGATAGCCTGGGACCAGCCTGGCATCTAAAATGGCTGCTGTGCACAACAAAATTGTGGCATTGGAAAAAAGGCAAGATGGCGCAGCCGCTGGAAGAGATGTATCAACATATATGAGCCTCCTCAGCCACCCTCAGGAAACATAGGGGATTAGGATACGTCTCCCGCACCCCCTTATACCTAGTAATTTAATTAACGAAGCACAAAATGGCGAATTCCCGTTTCGCTACCAGTTTGCGGCCCAGTTCGCGGCCCGTGAAGCGCTTCTACCGTGAAAAATCATTTTTTTTTTATTTTCCCCACGGGACCCTTTAATAACCCCAACAACATTCCTAGGGGGTCAAGAGGGGTATACCTTGCCCCCTTTCATTAAATTCCCCCTTCGTTTTTCACCTCTTCTTCTCTCTCGATCCTACCGAGAGATAAGATGGCGGCCGCTCCGGACTGTCACGCAGCAAAAAAAAAAAAAGCTCACGCACAGCCGCTGGAAGAGATGTATCAACATATATGAGCCTCCTCAGCCACCCTCAGGAAACATAGGGGATTAGGATACATCTCCCGCACCCCCTTACACCTAGTAATTTAATTAACGAAGCACAAAATGGCGAATTCCCGTTTCGCTACCAGTTTGCGGCCCAGTTCGCGGCCCGTGAAGCGCTTCTACCGCGAAAAATCATTTTTTTTTTATTTTCCCCATGGGACCCTTTAATAACCCCAACAACATTCCTAGGGGGTCAAGAAGGGTATACCTTGCCCCCTTTCAATAAATTCCCCCTTCGTTTTTCACCTCTTCTTCTCTCTCGATCCTACCGAGAGATAAGATGGCGGCCGCTCCGGACTGTTTAGAATGTTGACAGACACCGGGGAGCCAATCAGCTTTCTGCGCGCAAAGTTCCGTTTCGCGAAAAGTAAGCGGACCGGATCGCTGCCCGGAGCGCTGTTACAGATATATATCTTGTTTTGAACGTTAATTTCTCAAAAACTACTGGAGCACATATATTGAGACCTAGCAAAGGCACATCGGGCTAACAGTCCCTACAATTTTGCCAAGTTTCGTGCAAATCCATTCAGCCGTTCGAGCTAAAAGTGAGTCCAACCGCCCTATGGAAAAATGAATGGGAAAAACGCGTTTTGGGACCCCCCTTTTTTCTCGGCCCCCCCTTGAATTTTCAAGGTTTTGTAAATGCTAATTCCTAACTATATATGGTCTATAACCTATGGTTTTTTCAGTGAATTTCATTGGTTTTTTAAAAGCTAATATCTGTAGCTGTAAAATGTATTCTTCTTTAAATCCAAAAATATATTTTATATGTTTATTAATAATTTTTTTTTAAATATTTTTTTTTCTTCGCTCCCGGTTCGCGAACCGGGAAGCTTCCCGTTAGCTCATCTTGATGCCGCGACCTAGTCCGCGAACCGGTAAACGTTCCGTTTGCGCAACTGCCGCGTTAGAAATCAACATCGTGATGCGTCGCGGAAGCGCGACGTATCACGTTGTCGCGTAATGCATCTTATGACGTGCCGCGTTAGCGCTCTTGGAAGTGCTCCGGACCGCGAACCGGAAGCGATCCGGGGCGCGGCGCGCACCGTGTAACGTGAGCGGAACAGGTCATGTTACTTGTTTATAAAACTTTTCATTGGTTCATTTCACTTTTGGTTTCCTAATGATGTAAGACTAGGTCATATGACCTAAAAATAACACTTTTCATTGGTTTAGAACTTTTGCTTTTCCCAAATGATGAAAACCCCTCCTTCTTTCCTCACTCTGACTTTCATCTTGGTGAGAGAAAGACCCTTTTTCATAGTTGAGCAATGGCTTCAATAGTTGCTTCAGCTGGTGCACCCCCACCACCACCTTCACCTCCTCATGGGAAGAGAGGACCACCTCCCCAGTTCATCACCAACACAGAGGAGGAAGAGGATGAACTAGAGGAAGAGGAGACAGAAGGACCACAGTTCTTACAAGAGGTGCCCCGGGTTTCCCATCGGAAAGCCAGTTTAATTTGGCAGTTTTTTTCACTCCCTCGAGGGCAGAAGAAAGTAAATGCTAAGTATGTCACCTGCCTCATTTGTAAAGACAAGTTATCAAGAGGCACTGATAAAAAGTATAGCTTTGGGAACTATACCATGCATCGGCACATGAGCAGGTGGCATCCATTGAACTACAGCCGGGCAGAGATGCGTGACCTGCAGGATAATCCAACAACAACTCCTGTGGCCAGGTCAACTTCACAAATATCGTTGACAGGAGCAGAGGCACGGGAAACCGTGGCAAACATTCAGGAGAACTTTGTACATATCAAATTTACCTGTTTGTATTGCGGTGCATTGCTTTCATGTGGTAACATGAGCATATCGTTAATTAACGTTGCTTATGAAAATCATAATTGCCCTAACCGCCCCAGACAGTAATTTTTTTTTTGCTCCTGTTGAGCCCTTTTCAATGCCTGTTTTTTGTTGTTTCCCCTCCATCAAAAACAAAAAAAAAACATAAAACTGTTCAAAAAATACAAAAAAACCAAAAAATGTTCAGAAAAATAAAAAAAATATATAAAACAACAAAAACATTAAAAAAAAAGTTCTTTTCAGAACTACCTCCCCTTTCAAATAAAATTGCTAGAATGTTTAGCACTCTGGCAAGCTCTATTTCTTTTGGTTCGCTTCCCCGTTCGCTGCCCGGTTCGCGAACTGGGAGCGAACCAAAACATTTTTTTTTTTAAAGAAGAAGAGTAAGTATAAGGGAAGTAAACAGAGAGTAATGTTAAAAGAAAGACAGCTATAGGGAGTAAACCAGAGATACTGTTTAATAGATCTATTTACCGATGAAAAGATGGAAGAGGGTATAATTGCGAAAAACAAAATAGATAAGGAAGTGAAAGAAAAAAAGAGAGTAGAACAATAACAAAGAAGAGTTTCTTGGAGAATGTGAGTGAATGTTCAAAATAAGATTAAAACATGTGGAATAACAGAGAGAAAAAATAGAAAACATAAAACAAAAAATAACAGAAAAAGATTAATTGAAACAGCAAAGAAATGTAAATAACAAAAAGCCATATCATCAACATAGGCAATAAAAGTTTTGCAGCTTTTATCGGCAGAAATATGTCGCCAAAGCATTCTAATTAGCTTGATACATATGGCCCCAAGTGAGGCCTGTCTTGCAACATGGTGCATCTTTTTCATCACTGCTGCATCGGTTTCATGTGGCACGGTTTTAAAACAGCATGACACATTTGCCTAGATGCATCAATTTGTAATTTTGACGCCTCATAGCAAATCTTTTGCACCGCCACTGCGTCTCAAAACTGACGCACAGTGGCGCAAAAGAGGCATACACATATCATAAATCTGTCCCTAACATTTTAAATAATTAATTCAGGATGACGATAAGGTGTGGTCTCTCCAGAGGTTTGTTTAAGGTGAGGCCTACTCAGGGTTGCAGATCAATTTTACGCTTGTTGAAGAATACAGAGGAGATAATACATGTGAAGGCCTACCAATGAAGTAAGTCATGTCCACTTATTACATCATTCATGACATGGTCAGTGACATCATCAGCAGTGGATTGCGGGTAACAGTATCCCTAGTTTACTCCCTATAGCTGTCTTTCTTTTAACATAACTGTCTGTTTCCTTCCCTTATACTTACTGTATTCTTTTTTTTAAAAAAATTTTTTGATCAGTCAGAAACAGTGACAGTAATAGAGAGAGAGTGAGTGAATAAGAGTGAAGAAGTATGAGAAGAGAGAGACTGAGAAAAATAGTGGAACGAGTAGAGTAATTAAGTAATAGAGAAAGGAATGAGGGAAGTAGCAAAGGCAGGAAAGTAAGGGTTAAAGAAATGAAGCAGTGGAACTAATATAAGTTAAATGTGATAAAAATATAACGAAAAGAGTACAAAACATTTACCTTATAATTGTCTTTAAGTTGGTCATTTGTTATTTTTATACTTTCAATCTGTGAAAGAGAGAACAAACATTTGAAAAATATTAAAACATGTTTTTAAAAATTAGAAAATACAAGGGAAAAGATTGAATGACAAACAGTTTTAACAACTTTAACACTTACAGAAGCCTCTGCTTCTCCATGCCCCTACACAGTCCTAAAAATATACATTTTAAACTAACAGTATCTTGATGCAGATGAAGTGAGTCCTATCTTGCAACATGGTGCATCTTTTGCATCACTGCTGCATCGGTTTCATGTGGCACGGTTTTTTTACAGCATGACACATCTGCCTAGATGCATCAATTTGTAATTTTGTCGCCTTATAGCAAATCTTTTCCACCGCCACTGCGTCACAAAAGTGACGCACAGTGGCGCAAAAGAGGCATACACCTATCATAAATCTGTCCCTAACATGTTAAATGATTTATTCAGGATGACGATAAGGTGAGGCCTCTCCAAAGGTTTGATTAAGGTGAGGCCTACTCAGGGTTGCATATCAAATTTACGCTTGTTGAAGAATACAAAGGAGAAAATACATGTGAAGGCCTACCAATGAAGTAAATCATATCCACTGCACTCTTGAACAAATGTCAGACCTCCTCTGTCTCCTGGAACAGGCCTAAACCTCATCTACAAATTGTGATGTGTAATGTTAGGAAACACAGGTAATATAATTGAAAAATGTGCAATTTTTTTTGCTAATTCCACAATCATATCACCTGTGTTTCCTTTGCTTAAGTATCTCATTGTGAGAATGTAGTCTATCATATGAAAGACTACGTAGAATGTGAGCACTGTATGCAACAACTTTGACACTTACAGAAGCCTCTCCTTCTCCATGCCTCCTACACAGTTCTAAATGTACATCATAAATGCAAACTGTATAGAATTAATTATACATGTTAAATGGTTTATTTTTGCTGATCTCAGAATGTATAAAATTTCACTAAAAACTGTGACTTGAAGGTATTCATCATATAACAGCGGGGAAAAAAAAACACAATCAAAATGATTGTGTTTAAAAAACCCATACAACATAACAAATCAGAATTCGGAACTCCTTAAAGTTAACTTACTTTCCATGACTTCGAAGGATGTCCTATGAACAGCTTACACTCTGTTGTGCTGTTATTACTTTCAGCCCGCCACTTTCTGAAAGAAAACCTCCATAGTTTTGAGAAATATGTTACATACAATAAATAACTTCTCGCTCTCTACCACACGTTTCCACAAGGCCAAATCATGGTAGAGCCATTTATAACTCTTGGATTTCTTGTAAGCCAATCCCGTCATTTGGCATTTCCGCAACTTTTAGAATTAAAATGTTGAAGATAATTTTCACAATCCTGGACTAGTAATATCTTCCCCTTCTTCCTCACTCATGTTCTACATTTCGTATGACACTGATACTGCTTACTATGAAGCAGACTTACTTGCATCAGGTTTATATAGTTGGATTTTTAAAATGACATTATAATCCAAAGTTTGGACCAATAATCTAGACAGCATTGCAGACTTACATTCCCTCTACTCCATGAACCTCTTGAAATTCCTCAGAGCACATCCCGAGATTCTTTCCCTAAAATTTTGGTTTTAAAAACATCAGGTAAGAATTTTTAAGGTCATACGGCAATTTTTTTTGAAAGTTACAACAGAATCGTTGCAGAATGACCAGCCGTTTGTAGACTTCAAATAAGCAGTGTAATGTCCTGATGTTGTTGAAGGACCGTCATGATAGATTATTGCTACAGTTACAAAAGTCCTTCCTGATATTGACAACTGCGAAGCAACAACATTTTTTATTAAAGTTGTCAATTTTGTTCCATCTGGCCTACATCGTTGGAACATTAAAATGACATACTGGCCATATCTTCGTATAAATAATGTTGACATCATTTCAGATTTACATTGGCTACACTCCATGTTGTGATCAGCTGCTTTTACTAGCTTATTAAAGGACACTGATTTACTGTCTGGCAAAGTTAAATATATAAATCTTTCTGAGTCTACACTAGATGTACTTGATACCCTACAGTTCTCGCAGTCATGCTGCCATTGATAAGAAAGCCCAAACAGGTGATCTACATCTACACCCTCATCTTGCAATACATCAAGCATATACATTAAAAACTCCTGACAATCCTGCTGATTATTTTCAGAGAAGTCTGTTTGACCTGAACATTCGTCTAACAGATAACGTACTTCAGACACACTTTCTACTTTTGTTCGATCAGTGCTACATTTCTCTAACACAGAATTCAACAAACAGCATAAACTTTGTTCCGAATTGATCACAATCTGTTCTTTTAAAGTCTCTAGTGAAAAGAGAACATTAACCACTACATTTGCATAGTAGTTGACACCAGAACTGTTTTCAAATTGAAAACCGACAACATCTTCAACAGAATCCGTTTTCTTTCTGCTTACAATTTTCGGTTCATCGACTTTTGGGCTTTTTCCTACAACCTCCCTACTATTACTAATATTTCTTCGTTTCCGGCCTACCACACGTTTCTCAAACAAAGGATATTGAGGCAAATGTGGCGCATACTCTCTTCTTAACCTATTGTATTCCATAACACAATCTAGATCCGCACAAATGTTTGTGACATCACAATCAATCAAGTACAATCCCGATAAAGTTCTAACTCGTGACAATGCCAAATATGCCATACCCTCCTTGAACACAGAACTGCCAATATTCACCAATGCACTGTCTACACTTAAACCTTGCGATTTATGGATTGTCACCGCATATGCCAAGCAAACAGCAAACTGCTTACGGCAAACATATAAGTCTTTAACAAGCAGAAACCTAGCAGAACAACGAGCAATTATCTGTACTTCCTCAATGCCATCAAATTTAATTTTTAAAAATTCAATTCCATCTCTACTTCTGTATTTCTCAAAATCAACAACATTACCCATTGATCCATTTACCAGACCTCTTTCAACATGTATATTCCTTCTCAAAATGATTCGGCAATTTAAACACACATTCAAAGTCTTTTCAAAACCCGCTGTTTTAGATATTGTCTTCTCTAATGCATCCAATTTTGATTTCAAATTCTCAGACAAAATAATTGTGGATCCCATATGCTCTATTCTATCAATAGCTTCAAGTTTCACAATCTCTTGCTTTTCTAAATTCAACATTTTGTTGTTGAAGATGGCACATTCTGCAAGAGTTGGCATCAAACATATTCCGGATTTCTTCTCAGTAATTTTCTGAAAAATATTCTCAGGCACAACGTCTTGTTCTGGATATAAATTTGACAGTAATCGTGCATTTAAAGCTTCTTTCCCATGCTCGGTCACTTTTCCAATTCTAATATCTTGTAGAATATTCTTGTAATCTTCATCCTTTGCCTGACGCATATTTTCATGCAGTTCAGCATAATTGAAGTTTAGCCATATATTGACGTTGCCAATGCTCCCTAGGCACTTCCTGAATAAGTAAGGTGTTGTGTGTATAACTGTATAGTTGAGGAAATGGCAGTGTGATAGATTATTTGCATGACTGATTAGATGTGTGAGTAACTCCATGGATGAGCGGCAGAGTGTGAGTGTCTGTATAGGTCTTTGTATGCAGATTATAGTGTTGTATTGATGAGTGACTGTATGTATGAGTCATTCTATGGGTAAATGAGTGGATGTGAGCATAGACCTAGGAATCAGTGTGTGCGTTTGTAGTAACTGGTATTGGTGTGTCAATGGTTTCAAGAATGGTAGTCTGTGTTTAACACTGGGTGTATCAAAGGTTATATTAGAGTGTGAAGAGGTGCATCGTATTATCACATGAATGATATCATCAGTGATGTGATCAGTGATGTCATTTGAGATGTCATCAGTAATGTCATCAGTGATGTCACTGACCATGTCATGAATGATGTAATATGTGACATCATCAGCAGTGGATTGCGGGTGCGCAAAATATAGTTAGTCTAACTAACTATATAGGTGCAATTTCAATGGTTTTGTATGAGTGAAATGTCCAGCTAACTATAAGACCCCTTAAACTTATAGTTTTTTTAGTGAATTTCAAAGGTTTTTTCAAAGCTAATTCTAAACTATATAAGGCCTCAAACCTATGGTTTTTTCAGTGAATTTCAAAGGTTTTTTTTAAATGCTAATTCCTAACTATATAAGGCCTGAAACCTATGGTTTTTTCAGTGAATTTGCAACGTTTTTTAAATGCTAATTCCTAACTATATAAGGCCTGAAACCTATGGTTTTTTCAGTGAATTTGCAAGGTTTTTTAAATGCGAATTCTATTAGCGGATAACATTTACATATGTTAATATCTTTGTGGGACAACCTGAGCAGCCTTAGGGATCCGAATTTTGGACCGGAGCAAGATGCTCTCTGATTGGGCCATATTTCTTGCCTTCTGCCTCCCTGATTGTGCCGTATTTCTTGGCTTCTGCCCCCCTGATTGTGCCGTATTTCCTGCCTCATGCACCCTGATTGTGCCATATTTCTTGCCTTCTGCACCCTGATTATGCTGTATTTTTTGCCTTCTGCTCCCTGATTGTGCCGTATTTGTTGCCTTCTGCCCACTAATTGTGCAGTTTTTTCTTGCCTTCTGCCCACTGATTGTGCCGTTTGTCGGGCCTTCTGTCCCCTGATTGTGCCGTTTTTTGTGGCCCTGCCCCCCTGATTGTATTATCTTTGCCAGTGTTGGTTTGCTGCTGGTATTGCCTTTGTCCGTGTTTTTTTTTTGCTGCCGTTATTGTCTTTGCCAGTGTTTTTTTCTGCCGTTATTGTCTTTGCCAGTGTTTGTTTGCTGCTGTTATTGTCTTTGCCAGTGCTTGTTCTCTGCTGGTATTATTATCTTTGCCAGAGCTGTGTGGGCTGTGGGAGCTGTGTGGGCTGTGAGAGCTGTGTGGGCTGTGAGAGCTGTTTGGGCTGTGAGAGCTGTGTGGGCTATGAGAGCTGTTTGGGCTGTGAGAGTGTGGGCTGTGTGGGCTGTGCTGTGAGAGCTGTGTGGGCTGTGAGAGCTGTGTGGGCTGTGAGGGCTGTGTGGGCTGTGAGAGCTGTTGGGCTGTGAGAACTGTGTTGGCTGTGAGAGCTGTGTGTGCTGTGAGGGCTGTTTGGGCTGTGTGGGCTGTGAGGGCTGTGTGGGCTGTGAGAGCTGTGTGGGCTGTGAGAGCTGTGTGGGATGTGAGAGCTTTGTTGGCTGTGAGGACTGTGTGGGCTGTGAGGTCTCTGTGGGCTGTGAGAGCTGTGAGAGCTGTTTGGGCTGTGAGAGTGTGAGCCATGTGGGCTGTGAGAGCTGTGTTGGCTGTGAGAGCTGTGTGGGCTCTGAGAACTGTATGGGCTGTGTTGGCTGTGAGAGCTGTGTGGGCTGTGAGGGCTGTGAGGGATGTGTGGGCTGTGTGGGCTGTGAGGGCTGTGTGGGCTGTGAGAGCTGTGTTGGCTGTGAGAGCTGTGTGGGCTGTGAGAGCTGTGTGGGCTGTGAGAGCTGTGTGGGCTGTGAGCTCTGCTTCTTTTGTGCCTCGGTCTACCTAGCACAAGATGGATGCCAACACTTCCTGGTTTGCAGTGTAGTGTCCCACAATGACCCCCAAGGCCCCTAAAAATTATTACTTTTTTTTTGAAAAATCGCGGGGTGCTCGCACGGTGCGCGCACGGTGCTCGCACTGTGTGCGCTTATAGATATATAATTGATTTCAACTTGAATTTTCTCAGCAACTACTGGAGGGATTTACACCATTTAAGCAAAAGCGTGATCTGCGAATCAGACTCTACCATTTTGCCAAATTTCTTGTAATTCCGTTCAGCCGTTCGGGCTGTAGCCGTGTCTAAATGTCCTATGGAAAATTGCATGGGGAAAACACGTTTTGGGACCCACTTTTTTCTCGGCCCCTGCTTCACGAGAAATTCACATAGATTGATCAACCGGCGCCAAAGTTATTCCCAATAGAATGTTGCGGATTTCCTATGGAAACTAGGTCCTAACTATATATACCTACTGGCGACTGCCAGTAGGTAATATATATATATATATATATATATATATTCACTGAAAAAACCATAGGTTATAGACCATATATAGTTAGGAATTAGCATTTACAAAACCTTGAAAATTCACTGAAAAAACCATAGGTTATAGACCATATATAGTTAGGAATTCGCATTTACAAAACCTTATTTTACTCACACAAAACCATTGAAATTCCATATATAGTTAGTTGCACTAACTATATGTCGCGCACCCGCAATCCACTGCTGATGATGTCACATATTACATCATTCATGACATGGTCAGTGAAATCACTGATGACATCACTGATGACATCTCAAATGACATCACTGATGACATCACTGATGACAACATACAGTGACTGTATGTTTCTGTAAAGTTAAAATATGTCTTACATATTGAAGAATGAGTGGATGTATAAGTGTCTGGATGAAGGATTTAGTAGGTGCATGACTGACTGTATGAGTGAGTGATTAAATGTGTCTCACTGAGTGCATGGGTTAGTGACTAAACTGTCTTAATTTGTGCATCATTATGTCTGTTGTTCTGTAAACTGTTGCATGTGTTGATAAGTAGCTATATGAGTAACTATATGGGTTATTGATTGGTTGCCCAAGTATTTGTATGGGAGACTGAGAGTGTGTGTGGGTGGCTGGGAGGTGTATGACTCTGTGCATAGATGTGTGAGCAGTTGATTCACTAGATGTATGGTTTCAAAAGTGCATGTGGAAAAGGAACAAAATGAGGGGTTTCATTTCATTTTGCCTAAGACATTATATGTATATATATATATATATATATATATATATATATATATATATATATATATATATATATATATCCTGATTCCACTCTCTACACCAGCATCCACAAGGCGTTCGTACAAAACACGAGAGAGACGGACTCTTATCCAAAAATTCAGCAGCCGCTGATGTTCTTTATTTTACCATTTCAAAAAGTGCATTACTGTGCCTAACCAAACGCGTTTCGGCGTACCTGACGCCTTGCTCGCTGCTGGTGATCGTGAGGTTCCCTCCATTATTTAAATTAAAAAGTGCTTTGTGATTGGTCATTGCATCAACATGGAAATAGTAAGCATACTTTACATTACAACATTAAAACCATTAACATCGTCAATACCGCAGCATTGATTTCATCTCTTTTAAAGTTATTATTGCTGTTATTGCATTCTTTTATATTGCGTGCTAAGGAATTCTCGGACCGTAAAATATAAAGTGTCAAAGTATTCGCATATATCACATTTCAAATTAAAAGGATTATTCCTTTACTTTCGCGAGTGAAACTAAGTATTTAAAATGTTGCATGTTGACAGGTTTTTGTTTGTAATAGACTCGATTTTCACTGATGCATTTCAGACCAATGGCTTTATCCAACATGTGCAAATGTGCTAAAAAGTGTCAAAAAATACACAATCAATAATGGTAACACATTATTCTCCCGACAGGAAGTATACAATTACCATGCTGTATAATTAATTAATTGTGTTTAAAAGAGAGGGATTTATGAGGGACCTAAAGGCGGTTCTATATAATACTCTGGGTTTACCTTAATATCCGTACAAATACATTATCGCAATACTACTCAATTTTACAATTTTTCTAATTCAGAGTGGTCTCTTATGCAACTGTAACCTCCATGTGATTTATTTTAGTACTATTCATTTTTCCGCTCATTTTATGTCCTAGTCAAGTTCTAAAACAGTGTATATTATTATTATTAGTGGTGATGTAATTTTCATCTGAAGCACCAGCATTTCCTATTTTTAGGAATATCATATAAAAAAAAAATATATATATATATATACATATATATATATATATATATATATATATATATATATATATATATTCACTGAAAAAACCATAGGTTTCACACCAGTTATAGTTAGGAATTAGCATTTAAAAAACCTATGAAATTCACTGAAAAAAATAGGTTTCACCGTTGTTATAGTTAGGAATTAGCATTTAAAAAACCTATGAAAGTCACTGAAAAAACCATAGGTTCCTCACCAGTTATAGTTAGGAATTAGCATTTAGAAAACCTATTAAATTCACTGAAAAAACCATAGGTTTCACACCAGTTATAGTTACCTGGAAATTTTACCGACATAAAACCATTGAAATTCCCACGTTATAGTTAGTTGGACTCACTATAACTTGTGTACGGTTCGGTGAGGAGTATTACTTAGCGCACAGATGCATGAATGACTGACTCACTGTTTGTATGTGTTTTGAAAACAGCATGTGTGCAGGACTGTATGGGTTGGTGAGCGTGTGTATGGGTGTGTTAGTGAGTGAATGACTGTCTCAATACTATCTTTATGAGTAACTACATATGTTTTAAACTAGTATATGTGAGTATTTATGTATATAAATGAGTATATCTGAGAGCGACAGATTCTAAGACTTCTTGTATAAATAAATATGTGTTTCTATAAGTGATTGTTTAAGAGAGTAAGTATGTCTACGATTCTGTAGAAGTTAGTGTAGTGGTGAGTGTATAGCTGTATATGCAAGTTAATGGTTATTTGCATGTGTGAGTATGTTTGTGAGTAGCTCTATAGATGAGTGTCGATGTATAACAGGATATGTAGGTGTATGAGTATATATGATGAGTCAGTACATGTATGAGTGACTATATAGAACTGTGGATGAATGAGTGGATGTGTATGTAGATTTTGAAATTACTCAATAGGTTGGTCTAACTAGAATTGGTATCTCCATTTTTTTGAAAATTTTAGTTTCTATTTTTGATTGTGTGTATCAAAGGTTATTTTACAGTAAGAGGAGGTGTGCCACAAGGATGATGTTGTCAGTGATGTCATCAGGGATGTCATTTGAGATGTCATCAGTGATGTCATGAGTGATGTCACTGACCATGTCATGAGTGATGTAATATGTGACGTCATCAGCAGTGTATTGCGGGAGCGCGAGTTATAGTTCGCTGAACTAACTATAACTGTCAGGGTCCGACATGTGCCGACCCAATGATGAGACCAAGAACTACATCTTCCAGAGTTCCTGCAGGCTGGAGGAGTGGGAGAGGCCTTAAAGCTCCGGAAGACGCCGGGTGCGGTGCACGTGATTTTGTCTTTGCTGGTTTCCTGTGATTACGGACTTCTTGGTTCTCCGTGCCTTTCTGGGGAGAACGCTTATTTCCTCTGAGTAATTTGCAGCTGCGACTTACGCATTGTTGGGGGTACTGGTCCAACGGCAGAGAGTGTTTTGGTCTTTCTAGTTGGAAGGGAGACGCGGGTTTCCTCCTCTTCCAAACTGCTGGTTGGTGATATTGGTGGTAGTTGGTACTATCGCGAGGGACGCAGGATTTCCCCCCTCGTGCCATAGAGCCTTTTTAAGCCGATACGAGAGATGCCGGATTTCCCCCTCTCGAGTCGGCGTGTACTAGGTCTGGACGAGAGGTGCTGGATTTCCCCCTCTCGCGTCGGCGTGCACTAGGTCCAGACGAGAGAAGCTGGATTTGCCCCCTCTCGAGTCGGAGTGCACAAGGTCTGGACAGGGAGATGCTGGATTTGCCCCCTCTCGAGTCGGAGTGCACAAGGTCAGTACGAGAGACGCAGGAAAGCCCCCTCTCTCAGCCGGAGCAGAAAACAACTATCTCAGTAAGAAAGTATTGTTCCTATATTTGGTGATGGATACACTACAGCCGTCTCTGTAAGACTTTGGAAATTCCTTGTACATATTGACTACAGAAACATTCTAGATTATCGTAGTTCCTGTGGGAAGCCAGAACTGAGTATTGCTCTTGTGCTGTTTTTTCTTACTTTCTTTTGTAGCATTCAGGGACTCTGTCACAGGAGCCTTCTTTTCCGAACTTTAGAATCCTTAACTCACTGGGGCGACAACGTATGGTATGTATGTGTGAATGCTAGGAGTTATACAGATACTACTGTGTAGAAATATTCAGATTAACGAAGGGCATTTGTTCTTTCAGGAATACCATACTATATTTTGAGAGAAGACATCTTATCCTATTATTTCGAAAGGAAGGGAGATAACTTCTGAGACGAATCAGGTGGGGAACTATCTTAGCGAGAGAGAGAGAGACAGGAGAAGTTGGGAAAATGCAACTAATGCATGGTCTCTTGTCTTCTACAGGTATCCCTCCCACGACGGTTCCCGCCCGGCGTTTTTTCCCTCACCTGCTTACTACCGTGCTCTGTTAACTATTGTAGTCAGAGTGCGGGGAAAGCTGGAGGTGGACCCCATTACAGCATCACTCCGATCCTGAGCAGCTGTTGGACTGTGACAATAACGGGGGAATTTCAATGGTTTTGTATGAGAGAAATGTCTAGCTAACTATAACGTTGGTGGAACCTATTTTTTTTTCAGTGAATTTCTAAGGTTTTTTAAATGCTAATTCCTAACTATAACGTATGTAAAACCTATGGTTTTTTCAGTGAATTTGCAAGGTTTTTTAAATGCTAATTCTTAACTATAACGTATGTGAAACCTATGTTTTTTCAGTGAGTTTGCAAGGTTTTTTAAATGCTAATTCCAAACTATGACATGTGTGAAACCTATGGTTTTTTAAATGAATTTCAAAGGTTTTTAGAATGCTAATTTCTTTATCAAATATTATATTTTTTATATTTTTTTTTAAATCAAATTGTCTATGTATATTGTAATAGATTGACTGTATCCTGTAATATGCAATGGCTCATCTTTTTTTTTGATTTGCATTTAGTTGAACAGTATAATCGACATCTTCAATCAACATATAAACAGTGACATTTTTATTTTATTTTTTTACTTTTTTTAACATGCGCAGAACCTGCGCGCACCTCTAAGGTTTTAAAAAAATATATATATCGATTTTTTGCCTTTCAGGGTCCTTTAGGGACCCCATGAGAAGGCCTAGGGGGTCAGGACGTCTCTACCCTGCCCCCTTTTTACGTTATCTACTTTGGTTTTTGTCTCTCTTCTGCCTCAGAGACACAAAATGGTGGCTAAAGGGTGCGAGCACCGTGCTCGCACCTCGTGATTTTTATTTTTTTTTAATAGTTTTTTTTTGCCTTCATGGTCCTTCAGGGACCCCCTCAGAAGGCCTAGGGGATCTGGGGGTCTCTACCCTGCCCCCTTTTCGCGTTATCACTTTTGTTATCAGCTCTCTTCTGCCTCTGGGGTGCGTGCACGTGCACGCACCTCGCGATTTAAAATTTTTTATAAATTGGGGTCCTTTGGGGTACTTCAGAGACCCCTGAGAAGGCCTAGGGGTAAGGGAGTCTCTACCCTGCCCCCTTTTCACGTTCTCCACTTTTGTTTTTGGCTCTCTTCTACCTTGGAGTGACAAAATGGCGGCCATAGGGTGCGAGCACCTTGAGCACACCTCGCGATTCAAAAAAAATAAATGGGGGGGGCCTTCGGAGTCCTTCAGGGACCCCCTGAGAAGTCCTTAGGGGTCGGGGAGTCTCTTCCCTGCCTCATTTACACGTTTTTAAAAACATTTACGAAAATCGAGTAAAATGTCAATTTGCTCGCACGTAAAGTCATGTGACTTGAAAACAAAGTCATGTGCCTATAAAACAACATTTTTGATTGGTTTATAGTAGTTTCTGTTCCAGAATCTTCAAAAACCCACCCACTTCCCTCACTATCTCTTTTTGTTTCCTTATGGAGGATCTTTGGAGCTTTTTTCCTGCTTTTGTTATTATCAACATGGCAGAACAGCAGACACAGGATTCGTCATCAGACTCAGATGTGAAGTTGGTGGAAGAGCAGCCATGGGCCAAAAAGATAAAAGAATCCTTCATCTGGAAATTCCTCAGTTATCCGGAGGGGCAAAAAAAAGTAAATGCACCAAAGGTAACGTGCACTGTCTGTGGGAGTGTGCTGTCGAGGGGAAACCCTAACAAAAAATACTCTTTCAGCATTCACACCAGGAACAACTTTGCACGAGTTTCCACAAGCGCCCT
Source organism: Lissotriton vulgaris (assembly GCF_964263255.1). Classification (NCBI taxonomy): domain Eukaryota; kingdom Metazoa; phylum Chordata; class Amphibia; order Caudata; family Salamandridae; genus Lissotriton; species Lissotriton vulgaris. The sequence continues at coordinate 146,297 of NW_028241493.1, read as the reverse complement.
TGCCGCCGAAGTTTCAGCTGCTGCCCCCAGCACCTCATCAGCAGCAGCAGTATCTTCATCAACATCGAATTTAGATCTCCGGCCACTTTTGGCCAATGTACATATTAGATGCAATTTTTGCAACTAAATCCTCTGCTATGGAGCGTGAACCTAATCGAGATGAAGATTAGGCAGCACCAATGCTCCCGAAGATATTTTTTTTTTTTCGTTCCTGTTGAACAGTTTTCCGTTTTCTGATTATGTTTTTGTTAAAAAAAAACACATATATATATATATATATAAAACTGTTCCAAAAAGAAAACAGAAAGACAAAAAAAGTTATTTTAAGAACTAACTTCACTTCTCCAAGAAGAGCTGTATTTCTTATATACTGTGTCATTTGTTATTGAACTTTTTTGTTGTTGTTTTTTTCCCAATGTGCGCGCACCGTGCGCGCATCTCGCGATTTTATAAAAAAAAATAATAATTTGGGGGCCTTCGGGGTCCTTCAGGGACCCCCTCAGAAGGCCTAGGGGGTCAGGGGGTCTCTACCCTGCCCCCTTTTCACGTTATCCACTTTGGTTTTTGGCTCTCTTCTGCCGCAGAGACACAAAATGGCGGCTAAAGGTTGCTAGCACCGTGCGCGCACCTTGTGATTAAAAAAAAAAATTTTTTTGGGCCTTCATGGGACCCCCTCAGAAGGCCTAGGGGGTCAGGAAGTCTCTACCCTGCCCCCTTTTCGCGTTTTCCACTATTTATTTGGGCTCTCTTCTGCCTTCGACACAAAATGGCGGCCACCACTTTCTGGTTTCCTCCGATTAGAATGTTGACAGACGTCTAAGAACAAATCAGAATTCAGCTTGCGCACACCCATTTCGCGCACCGTGCGCGCACAGTGCGCGCTCATAGATATATATATTTTTTTTCTTCTAATTTTCTCAGTAACTACTGGAAGGATTTACACCATTTAAGCAAAAGGGTGATCTGCGAATCAATTTGGTGTAATTCTGTTCAGCGGTTCGGGCTGTAGCTGTGTCTAAAGGTCCTATGGAAATTAACACCCCCCTTTTTTCTCGGCCCCCGCTTCATGAATCTACCCGAGACTTTCAGGAAAGAAGCAGAGCGGAACGGGCAATCTTCTTTGAGAAGTTCGTCCACGGGCGCAAAAGTTATTCCCAATAGAATGTTGCAGATTTCCTATCAAAACTAGGTCCTAAATATAACTATCTACTGGCGACCGGACAAAACAGAACTGATACTCACTGGTAGCCTCCCCAGCCCATGGTCTCCTGCTTTCTGGCCCCCTGCCCATGGTCCTCCTCCTCCCCCTCCCACCAAAGCAAAAACCCTGGGTATTCTAGTCAGCCAAGACCTGACAATGCGCCATCAGATCAGTGCCGTTGTCTCTTCCTGCTTCTTATCCCTACGCATCATCTGAAAAATTTCCCATTCTTTTCTGCTGAGGCCCTTAAGCTCAATGTCATGGCCATGATTGTCTCTCCCCTGGACTATGGCAATGGACTCTACGTAGGGATCAACGCGTACGAGCTCCGACGCCTCCAACTCATCCAGAACCAGGTGGCCCGCCTGAAACATAAGCTTCCCAAGTATCATCGTGTCATCCCTCTCCTTAAATCCCTCCACTTGCTCCCCATCTCCCAGCGTTCCCTTTTCAAGCTAGGCTGCCTCACTTTCATGGCCCTTGCAGGCACTGCTCCTGGGTTTGTTAATTCAAAAATACGGCCCTATCTTCCCACACAGTGGCCTTCGCTTCTTCATTCTTGCCCCTACCTTCTGGAACGCCCTCCCTTTCTCCATCCGATCTTTGCCTAGCTATATGGACTTCAGTAAAGCTCTTAAAACTCATCTTTTCCCTCTAGCTTTCCCTCCACAATAACTGTTCGAGTTTTTTTTTCTCTACTCTTACCCTTTTCTTTCTAAGTCTAGTTACAGCGCCATGAAGCGCCATGAACCCGCTTGGTGTTAGCGCGCTCTATAAATGTTTTTAACTTCAACTTCATATAACTTCAACTTTCCACCTGTGAGGCAGGTACAGGGTGTGGCCACAGAATGGGAGTGGTGTCAGCTTCAAAAATCATCGAAGCAATGGCCCCTGTGTTTTTGTTAACGGACTGAAACGGGCACTGAAGATTCCTATCTCAAGGATGAAACGCGTCTGCCTAGCGTTTCAGAAATCAACTTGTCTGTCAGCGCTTTTTACATTATTAAAAGCTACTTTGTCCCCCCGGAGTTGTTCACACTTTCTTCGGTATGCTGGTTGGAGAGAGACTGGTATGGATACTTAGCGCCGGCTAGTAGGTATTGGCGTGCTGTGAACCCCTCTCGGTCTGGTGTGACACGGATTTACCTGCTACTTCTTTGGTGATGCATAAAACTGCTACTGTGTTACCCCCCCTCTGCGCATGAAAACAAACCACTTGGCGAATCACCAACACGAGGGGAGAGATGGAGGCAGTATTCGCTGCCTGATTAAGGGGGAGCAAGGAAAGACTTTTAATTTTCTGCACTGGCTGATGTGTGGGAAAGTGGGATGCCGTCCACCACTGTGTGGAACCATCACTGGATGTTTACGGAGAACCCCTCACTGTATGGGTCCCTGCGCTGGACCAAATGACCCATAATGCAGCATTGGGAGCAGGCGTGTTTTTCAGAACTTTCCACCTGCGAGGCAGGTACAGGGTGTGGCCACAGAATGGGAGTGGTGTCAGCTTCAAAAATCATCGAAGCAATGGCCCCTTTGTTTTTGTTAACGGGCACTGAAGATTCCTATCTCAAGGATGAAATGCGTCTGCCTAGCGTTTCAGAAATCAACTTGTCTGTCAGCGCTTTTTACATTATTAATAGCTACTTTGTCCCCCCGGAGTTGTTCACACTTTCTTCGGTATGCTGGTTGGAGATAGACTGGTATGGATATATATATATATATATATATATATATATATATATATATATATATATATATATATATATATATATATATATATATATATATTACCTACTGGCGGTCGCCAGTAGGTAGTTATAGTTAGGATTTTTTTCAATGTTAAATCTCAAAATTCTATTTGGAATAACTTTGGCACCGGTTGACGAATCTGCCTGAAAATTTCCTGAAAATGGCCTCGTCGAGCTCCGGTCCTTCCCTGAAAGTTTGGGGGGGATACGTCAAGCGGGGGCCGAGATAAAAGGGGGGTCCCAAAACACATTTTCCCCATGTTAATTTCCATAGGGCGGTCAATTTCACTTTTAGCCCGAACGGCTGAATGGATTTACACCAAACTTGGCAAAATTGTAGGGACTTGTAGCCCGATGTGCCTTTGCTATGTCTCAAGATATGTGCTGCAGTGGATTTTGAGTAATTTAGGTTCAAAAAAATATATATATCTATAGGCGCTCTCCGGTGCGCGCACCGGAGTGCGCTCCAGGCGCGACACGCGACTTGCGCGCAGAAAGCTGATTGGCTCTTGGGTGTCTGTAAACATTCTAAACAGTTCGGAGCGGCCGCCATCTTGTGTCTCGGTAAAATCGAGACACAAGGGGTTTGAAAAAAAAAGGGGCAAATGACCATAAGGGGGAAGAGTAGACCCCCTCTGACCCCCTAGGTTTGATGTAGGGACTAAAATAGGGTCCTGCAGGGCATTAAAAAAAATTTTTCGTTTTGCGCGGGGGAAGCGCATGGTACGCGCACCGGCGAAGCACGGGGAAAATCCAGGACCATATTTATGAAGGCCTTGCGCTGTTAGTTTTGCGCCTCCTGTGCGTCAATTTTTGTGACGCACCAGCGGTGTAAAAAAATGCGCATTGTTATGCAATATTTAAAAAGTGACGCATCTATCTAGATGCGTCACTTTTTAAATATAGTGCAACGAGGCACATTTTATTACACTGCTGGTGTTATGCGTCACTTTTCTGTGCGCACTCCTTATGACATTCCAGATGTGTCATATTTAATGTATGACGAATCATGTTGCAAGGAGTTACAGATACGTCAGTATTTCTGACATATCTGTAAACATAAAAGTGATGCGAGGCAGGTGCAAGATTTTGACGCAACAGCATCCTAAAAGTGATGCAGAGAAATCTTATAGATTTCAGTACGTCGTTATTACCAAGCTTTTTGCGGGGGAATGCCCCCTTTGCATACATTATACCTGACGCAGATATAATGTGGCGCAGAGTTTTAAAAAGTGACCCATGTACCTAGATGCGTCACTTTTTAAAAATGGCGTCAGGTATAATGCATGCAGAGGGGGTGTTCTCCCGCAAAAAGCTTTGTAATAGCGACGCAGTGAAATCTTTGAGATTTCACTGCGTCAGTTTTAGGATGCTGTTGCGTCAAAATCTTGTGCCTGCTTTACAGCAGGTGTTAGACTGAGGCAAGACCTTTCACATGCTGCTTTCCCCATTTGAAAGGACACATTACTGGAGTTGCGTCACTTTTGTGACGCACTCCAGCAATGCCTTACTTGGAATGTCATAAGGAGTGCGCACAGAAAAGTGACGCATCGCACCAGTGGTGTAAAAAAATGTGCCTCGTTGCGTTATATTTAAAAAGTGACGTATCTAGGTAGATGGGTAACTTTTTAAAATCAAGCGCCACATTATATCTGCGTGAGGTATAATGCATGCAGAGGGGGTGTTCCCCCACAAAAAGCTTTGTAATAGCGACGCAGTGAAATGTTTGAGATTTCACTGCGTCACTTTTAGGATGCTGTTGCATCCTTTAAATATAGTGCAACGAGGCACATTTTATTACACTGCTGGTGTGATGCGTCACTTTTCTGTCCACAGTCCTTATGACATTCCAGATGTGTCATATTTAATGTATGACGAATCATGTTGCAAGGAGTTACAGATACGTCAGTATTTCTCACATATCTGTAAACATGAAAGTGACGCGAGGCAGGCGCAAGATTTTGACGCAACAGCATCCTAAAAGTGACGCAGAGAAATCTCATAGATTTCAGTACGTCGTTATTACCAAGCTTTTTGCGAGGGATTGCCCCCTCTACATACATTATACCTGATGCAGATACAATGTGGCGCAGAGTTTTAAAAAGTGACCCATGTACCTAGATGCGTCACTTTTTAAAAAATAGTGTCAGGTATAATGCATGCAGAGGGGGTGTTCCTTGCAAAAAGCTTGGTAATAATGACGCAGTGCGTCACTTTTAGGATGCTGTTGCGCCAAAGTCTTGCGCCTGCTTCACAGCAAACCTTTCACATGGTGCTTTTTCCATGTGAAAGGACACATTACTGGAGTTGCGTCACTTTTGTGACGCACTCCTGCAATGCGTTACTTTTGTGTTTACAGATATGTCAAAAATACTGACATATCTGTAACTCCTTGCAAATTGATTAGTCATATATTAAATATGACATATCTGGAATGTCATAAGGAGTGCGTCCAGAAAAGTGACGCATCGCTGTTTTCACGTAGCGATGCGTCACTTTTCAGAAATGAGGCCTCCAGTTTATTCACTGTGTCATAACTTTCTTTTCTAACACTCACCTTCTTTCATTCCTCCTACTTCACTTCCTTTCACCTCTCATACCTTTCTGTTCTTTCTTACTCATTCTCCTTTCAATTATCAATGCACTATATTTCACTTACTCTTCATTTTTTAAGAATATAGCTCTTTGATGAGAATTGGAGGTAGTTCTGAAAAGAACTTTTGGTTTTCTTCTTTTAACTGAACAGGAACAAAAACAGGGAATAGAAACTGCTCAACAGGAGCAAAAAGAAAAGAAAAAAATTAGGGGTGGGAAGGGCAGCGATGGTTCTCCAATGCCCGAACCATGAGCAGGACACTTTGCTCCCCATAGGTGAGGAGTTGATTGCAGTATCTGCATCTGACGACCCCATGGTTAAATGCAGGTTGAATGTTTGCTACCTGCTCCTGTGATTGTTCTCTTCCAGAAGAAGTTGCTCCTCCTGTTGATGTAGAGGCCCCATCTCTGGGAACCTCTTGTGCCAGAGCCCTGACACTTTCCCGGGCAAAATTCTGGGGGTGCCTCCTCTCCACATGGCGAATCATGGTGAAGTTGCCAAAAGAGTATTTTTTGGGGGGGTTACCCCGTGACAGGACCTGTTTGCAGATCCTGCACTCTACTTTTGGTGCATTCACCTTCTTCTGGTCTGCTGGAAACTTAAAAAATTTCCAGATCAAATGTTCTTTGACCTTCGGCTGAGGAGGCTCTTCATCAATGAAATAATTGGAGTCATCTTCACTGCTGGATGGTCTGGCAGCCATGATTAATCAAGGAATATGGAGCAGCAAAAAAGGCAGGTCTTTCAGTCACAAAAGTGAAAGAAGAAGTGAAGGAAATGGGTGGGGATTTCATTCATTGTAAAAAAAACTGTTAGCAACCAATGAAAAGTGTTATTTTAGGGTCACATGACCCGACGCGTTTACGCTGCACGCTCCGGTGCACTTCCGGGTGCGTTTACGCAGCGCGATCGTAGGCGCTTCCGGGGCGCAAACGTGGCGCGATCGTAGGCGCTTTTGCGTGCGTTTATGCGCCGCGAACGTAGGCGCTTCCGAGGGCACTTACGTTGCGCGCCGAAGTGACGTCATCAAACTTTTACAGAAATGCATAATCATTTTCCTTATTAAAAAAAACTAATTTTATTTGTATGGTACGAAATGTTTTGCATTATTATTAACTTTTCATTCATATTTTTTTTCACGAACGACAGTTGCGCTCTGGGTGCGCTTTCAGATGAGCTCTCGGAAAAGCTTACCGGAGAGCTTAGCTGAAAGCTTCCCGGAGCGCGCACCCAGAGCGCAAAAGAAAAAAATTATATAAAAAACATGAATACTTAAAAAAAAACAGCAAATTGTAAAAAAAAAAAAAGGTTAGAAACTCGATATACAAAGGAATTAGCATTTAAAAAACCTATGAAATTCACTGAAAAAACCATAGGTTTCACACCAGTTATAGTTAGGAATTAGCATTTAAAAAACCTATTAAATTCACTGAAAAAACCATAGGTTTCACACCAGTTATAGTTAGCTGGAAATTTTACTGATATAAAACCATTGAAATTCCCACGTTATAGTTAGATGGACTCACTATAACTTGCGCGTGCAATGCACTGCTGATGATGTCTTATTAAGCCAGTTAACCAATCAATTTTTAAAAACCATCCATTTAGACACTTATTTAAACATTTATTCTTCCATCAACTTTTACATATACATATATAAAATATATTTATTTTTCAGAAAGACACACATTCACTGGATGGTGTCATCAGTGATGTCATGAGTGATGTCACTGACCATGTCATGAGTGATGTAATATGTGATGTCATCAGCAGTGCATTGCACGCGCAAGTTATAGTGAGTCCATCTAACTATAACGTGGGAATTTCAATGGTTTTATATCAGTAAAATTTCCAGCTAACTATAACTGGTGTGAAACCTATGGTTTTTTCAGTGAATATATATATATATATACATATATATATATATATATATATATATATATATATATATATATATATATATATATATGTGTATATATATATATATATATATATATATATATATATATATATATATATATATATATATATATATATATTGTCGCTCCAAGGTTGTCCATCTTTGAGTAGCACACAAGCAGCAGCTTGATTTATGTGTAGGTGAGGACGGGGATCCGCTTGTAGATGCCGCTCCATAATGGATCTGCCCGACGTGTTTCGAAACTCCATATGCTTCTCTTCAGGGGCTTTAATGAAAGCGGTGTGCGCAACTGGTAACCCACTTCTCCATTTTCCATATGACACACCCACCAATGGGAGGCTCAAATGAGACTGTGTATTCTGGGAAGTGTGGTGCGGAAAGCACACAATCAAGTCCTGTATGGACCCCGCAAGTGGGCCCGTCCTTGATCCCGTGTACGGCTGCTGCTTCACTTCCGTGACCCCCAAGGATAACGGGGTGGTGCATACTCCGTGGCTGGACGGCCGCGTATAAATTGTCGCTCCAAGGTTGTCCACCTTTGAGTAGCACACGAGCAGCAGCTTGATTTATGTGTAGGTGAGGACGGGGATCCACTTGTAGATGCCGCTCCGTAATGGATCTGCCCGACGCGTTTCGAAGCTCCATATGCTTCTCCTCAGGGGCTTTAACGGAAGCGGTGTGCGCAACCGCTAACCCACTGTGTATTCTGGGAAGTGTGGTGCAGAAAGCACACAATCGAGTCCTGTATGGACCCCGCAAGTGGGCCCGTCCTTGATCCCGTGTACGGCTGCTGCTTCACTTCTGTGACCCCCAAGGATAACGGGGTGGTGCATACTCCGTGGCTGGACGGCCGCGTATAAATTGTCGCTCCAAGGTTGTCCACCTTTGAGTAGCACACGAGCAGCAGCTTGATTTATGTGTAGGTGAGGACGGGGATCCACTTGTAGATGCCGCTCCGTAATGGATCTGCCCGACGCGTTTCGAAGCTCCATATGCTTCTCTTCAGGGGCTTTAACGGAAGCGGTGTGCGCAACCGCTAACCCACTGTGTATTCTGGGAAGTGTGGTGCAGAAAGCACACAATCGAGTCCTGTATGGACCCCGTAAGTGGGCCAGTCCTCGATCCTGTGTTCGGCTGCTGCTTCACTTCCGTGACCCCCAAGGATAACGGGGTGGTGCATACTCCGCGGCTGGACGGCTGCGTATAAATTGTCGCTCCAAGGTTGTCCACCTTTGAGTAGCACACGAGCAGCAGCTTGATTTATGTGTAGGTGAGGACGGGGATCCGCTTGTAGATGCCGATCCGTAATGGATCTGCCCAACGCGTTTCGAAGCTCCATATGCTTCTCTTCAGGGGCTTTAACGGAAGCGGTGTGCGCCACCCGTAACCCACTTCTCCATTTTCCATATGACATACCCACTGATGGGAGGCTCAAATGAGACTGTGCATTATGGGAAGTGTGGTGCGGAAAGCACATAATCAAGTCCTGTATGGACCCCGCAAGTGGGCCCGTCCTCGATCCCATGTACGGCTGCTGTTTCACTTCCGTGACCCCCAAGGATAACGGGGTAGTGCATACTCCGCGGCTGGACTGCCGCGTGTAATTATTCGCTCCAGGTTGTCCACCTTTGAGTAGCATGCGAGCAGCAGCTTGATTTATGTGTAGGTGAGGACGGGGATCCGCTTGTAGATGCCGCTCCATAATGGATCTGCCCGACGCGTTTCGAAGCTCCATCTGCTTCTCTTCAGGTGCTTTAACAGAAGCGGCGTGCGCAGCCGCTAAACCCACTTCTCCATTTTCCATATGACACACCCACCGATGGGAGGCTCAAATGAGACTCTGTATTATGGGAAGTGTGGTGCGGAAAGCACATAATCAAGTCCTGTATGGACCCCGCTAGTGGGCCCGTCCTCGATCCCATGTACGGCTGCTGTTTCACTTCCGTGACCCCCAAGGATAACGGGGTGGTGCACACTCATCGGCTGGACTGCCTCGTGTACATTGTCTCTCCAGGTTGTTCACCTTTGAGTAACACGCGAGCAGCAGCTTGATTTATGTGTAGGTGAGGACGGGGATCCGCTTGTGGAGGCCGCTCCGTAATGGATCTGCCCGACCCGTTTCGAAGCTCCATCTGCTTCTCTTGAGGGGCTTTAACGGAAGCGGTGTGCACAACCGCTAACCCACTTCTCCATTTTATTGATGGTTTTAGGTCAAACAAGGCCAGGAATACTGTAATTCAAGACTCTGTTGCAGCACGCTTTGCATTTACACAAGGGAAAAATCCCTTCATCTATTTTATTCTACCTCTCTGTGGTTTGATCGGGGAAAGATGACTCTGGACCAAAGTATCTCGTATGGACCTAGTCTTACGGAAGGTAAGAAGAGGATTTTTTGGGACATCTTTAACTACCACCAGATCTGTTTGTGACATGCTCCAATGCCTCTTCAATATATTCCTGAGATTGGTGGCATCGTCAGAAAAGGTGGTTATCATTCTAAACTGATTTTTACCTACATCTGATGTTCTCGTATTTTGGGTGTCAATGTTCTTATCCTTCAACAGATATACTCTTGGAAACCTCTGGACCCGTCTAAAAGTGTTATCCAGAGTCGATTCCTCATAACCTCTTGCTCTAAATCTGACGAGACAGCTCATCGCTGCTTTCTCAAAATCAGTTTTATTGGTGCAATGGCGTTTTAAATGCAGCAATTCCCCATAAGGGATGCTTCTGATGAGTTGGGGTGGATGATTACTCTTGGCATGTAGGATACAGTTCCCAGCCGTCGGCTTTCTGAACAGTTCAGTATGCTCTGCCCCTTCGTAAATATACACTCTAAGATGTAGGTAGTTAACAGTTTCAGTACTAGCTTCATAGGTGATCTTAAGTTAAAGGTGTTCTCATTAAGTTCCTGAATAAATTCACTCAATTGCTCAGTTGTCCCCTTCCATATCAGGAAAAGATCGTCAATGTAACGGTGCCAGGTGTCCACAAACTCGGCCCATTTGGACCGGCCATTGGTTAGGGTCACCTGCTCCTCCCACCAGCCAACAAACAAGTTTTCATAGCTGGGGGCGAAGCAGATGCCCATCGCCATGCCAGAGGTTTGTCTATACATTTGTTACCCAAATAGAAAAATGTTATTTGACAAACAGAATTCTGTGAACTCTATGAGCATAGTGGTATGTTCCATGAATTTCATGGTCTTTTCTTCAGGAAATAGCTTATAGCATCAATACCTTGCCTATGATCAATGGAGGTATATAAGCTGGTTACATCCATGGTTATCAGTACAAAGCTAGGGTCCCATTGGATCCCTTCATCTTAATGATGAAGTCTTTAGTGTCTTTAATGCAAGAAGCCAATCCCAAAACCATCTGAAAGAGAAAGGAATCAATGTATATGGACATTTTCTCTGTTAGGCCCCCTATAGATGAAACAATCGGCCTCCCCAGGAGGTCTTTAAGATCCTTGTGTATTTTTGGGACTTGATTGAATGTAGGTGTTATGGGATCATTATTATGTAAGAAGAGGAATTCATTAATGTCCAGTAATGATTTGTCATGCCATTTGTTAATAAGTTGATGGTACACCTTGATGCTTTCTTGGTACTTCACTTTCGTTGTTTTCTCATAGTACCTTATATCGTTCAACTGGCGTAAAGATTCCTTACAATATTGGTCTCTGGTCATCAGTACGATATTACCGCCTCTGTCTGAAGGCTTGCAGATGATATCCTCATTTGTACTGAGATTTTGCAACAGTGTTTCTTGTTTATTATCCAGATTCTTCCTGCTTTTATTTTTTTGCTTGCTGTCTGAACAACGAAACTTGATCAGGCTCGAACAACTGCTTCAGAGAAAGAATCAATAGCATCATATGGCATCTGCGGATTAAACTGTGACATAGGTTTAAAATCTGTTACTGGTGCCTCTTGCTCAACTCCTACTTTTATGGTTCTTACATTCGTGTTGTGGTAAATAGTTATTTACCGTCGGAATTTCTATGCGGTAAAGTTCCATAATAATAACTCAATCGGAAATAAAGAGACACAAAGTCCGTGGCAGCTGAGTTTCAAAATGGGTTTTATTCCATATAATGGAATGGTCCGGACCTGGATATCATGTTCCTTTCACCATAAAGGATCAGGAAGGGATAGAGCATACTTTATTGATAGTACAGAACTTTTATAGTTAATACACAGAATGGTGACCAATACAGAAGGCGTAACAGCTGAGAGAAACGAGATAAGGACACATGTGCAAAGCAATACGTAATCAGAAAGGCGTGCACTAGGGCGTACACAGAGGCGTGTGCTAGAAAACGTCACATGAAGGTGTCACAAGTGGGTGGATACTTAGTGGAATCTTGCAGTGTCAGCAGAAATCTGTGGCAAGGATGCGCGCGCAGCAGCATGACGTGTGACTGAGGTGAGGCTGGAGGGTGCAGGGGACTTGACATTTAGCCCTAGAGGAGAGAGACAGAAGTCTGGCATGTCAGATCAACTTGTTCCTAAATCATATCTGATATCTTGTGTTTGGGGAACTATATTATCTAGAAGGAAAGGTCTCTCGGGCAGAGGCTACTCTATACTGACTGTTAATGCGCGCATATGCGACTACGTGTCTGCGTGTAATGCGAGGAGCCATAGGCCTACCATGGTAACAGGAACAATGAATTACTTGCACGGAGACAGAGAGGCCGGGCCCTTTGCTCTGCAGCCGGGAATTGTTTATCTATTCTGCTAGACTGGAATGTGTTTTCGAGGAGCTGAACTCGGCTATACTGATAACTTGAAGGTAAAATACTGTCTTTGACAGGCAAACAGGCCGAGCTGGGCACCGCTCGCCACGCAGGGAGTAGGACAGAGGTCAGGAAGCATCCCACGTTGCAACTTTTCAGGAGGCAGAGGACAGAAAGGCTTGATGGCAGAAATCAAGGCCTAGCCCAGGCTAGGAAAAACGTGAGAGTGCACCATGTAAAGACGTTGGCAAGGCATACTTAGGAACTGAATTATCGATCCATTCATGGCGGATCTGAAAGAGGACATGTTAACGTTAGACGCAAATGTATTTGCGTCTTCATAGCTGGCACAGGAGGGAAGTTACATGCACTTTAAGCTCGTACATGGAGACGGTGGGGTACACGTTATCGAACATTTCTGACCATAAAATTTATATTTCCTCATTCCCTCCTTGTTCCCTACGGACCCTTCATGATATATCAATCCTCATTATTCTATCAATCTGTTCATGTAACATCATTTGCTCTTCTTTCTTCTTACGGTGTTTTGAACGTGGACTTGAATGAGGAATACATGATGTGGCGCACAGACCGCAAATCGCCGGCCCACATTGTAAACATAGGCAACAACTGAATACTATGAGAAGGGCTATTCCGAGGAAGGATAGGACTTTCCAACCCCAGGCTGACAACACGCTCCAGAACCAACCGGACCAAGTCCAAGTACCTGGATTCTGGTGTATCTGACTTGCAATCTTATGGAGGCGTGTAATGGCTTTATATACTGATGGTGCGTTATTAGGAATGAAAACACAGCAGCTCGATCCGAGGACTTTACAGGCCCCGCCCCTATCGGCCAGTATGACGTCAAGGACAAGACGATTTTGAAGAACGACAAGTCTCATAGCAGACTGTTCCTCGGTCAAGTTACCCAGGGTGGAAGTAGTTTCATTCACTACTGCTTCGAGGGTTCTGGTTAAGTGACGTATAGACTTACTATTAAAGATGGGACCTAAGTAGGGAAAGAAACCTTTATTGAAATCTGTGTATCGTTCCCATGCCGTTTCAGTATAGTCAACAATCGGGAGATCTCTCTTGGGTCTATGAACTAGATGAGAGTTTCTATGATAATCAGGTGGAGCTAGGAAAACAGGCGGCAGAAGGAATGCAATGTAACATGTCCCATCCCAATCTAGTGGCAAACGAATATAGGCTGTATGACCACAAATGAAATAGGAATGGCGAGTAGCTTTGAATGTAGACTTGCCTTTGTCACTGAATTCGATCACAGTAGTACATTTACTATGACCTAGAGGTACTGAACCATTCTTTCTGACACATAATTCGCCTTTGACAGGTAATACTGACATAGAGGGTAAGTCTGGTCCTGTATCAGACTGAACATTCAGAATCATGAGGTTGAGTGTATAATTACCTAATCCATATACTTCATTTTCTAGATCGGTCCCTGTCCTTTGTGGAAGACCCTCCTTGTTAGGGTAACATACTTTATGCAAAACTGTGTTCAGATTTCCCCATATCCAACTGCCTTTGTAGACTACGGACTCAGAGTCTAATGAATTTATTAAGCTGAACCAGGCACCACAGGAACCATTATGTGTGAACGGGTACGGGAAGAGGGGCAAGACTCCCTCATATTTCTGATAGGGAGGAAGTCGGCCACATATCCAACAATTTGTAGCATTGCTGGCCTGATGAGAATGATGTAACATACTGATGAAGGTATTGTTGCGCAGCGCAATCCTGTAAGACAACTCATGCGGGGGAAGTTCACTGAAAGTATGCTCGACAGTGCTGTTTGAAAAGAAATGTGCGTGTATGGAGAGAGGGAAATACATATGGAGCATAATACTTGCAGCAATAATCGTAAGACTCAGAAAAAACATAATCAGCAATGTCACTATGCAGTGACTACGAAGAGATTTACAATATTCTCGTTTCTTGAGCTGTTTCTGTCTATCTCTCTCTCTATTGGGGTCTAACGGGTACATGTCAGAAACTGTCTAACCGATTCACCTAGGGGAGGACTTAAACAATTAAACTGTCTGACTTGCTAGACCTCAGCTTTAAGCGGTATTCTTGTTGAGGAGTTTTCTCTACCAGGGGGAGTTTAGAGTCACTAGAATCTGGGCAGTCCTTAGAAGGGGAGGATGAGTCAGTCTCTGGCGGTGTTCCGTAAAGTTTCTTAACGTGACTCATATGGACCCATCCTTTGCGGCCCTCGAGCTTCACGGCCGTCCTCGTTGTCAGCAAGACGAGCTTCGGCTCCTGCCAGCGGGGCTCCAGCGGACTTTTCCTGTCAAAATTACGCACGAAGACGAAAGATCCAGGTGTAATCTTGTGCGGCTTCACCTCGGTGTTGTCGGGAAAGGCTGCAGCTACCTGTGAACGACATGATTGTAGTGCAGACATCAAGGAAGCAAGGTAATCTGTCAACATATTACTATCAACATCAGTTAACTTTCTTGGTATAGGCGTCCCCCACATATTCGGTGGCCTGCCGAAGACCACCTCGTACGGGGATAGCCCTGTTCTCGAGTGCGCAACCATTCTCATGTAAAATAATGCAACTGGCAGGGCGACTATCCAGTCTACCCCTTTCTCGGCACAAATTTTAGCAAGACGTGTTTTCAGTGTCTGATTGTGGCATTCCACGAGACCTGCTGCCTCGGGATGTCGGACGCAGTGGAATTTCCACTGATATCCTAGCAAGAGGGAAACCTGCTTCATTAATTCAGATGAGAATGGCTGGCCGTTATCTGAGTACACGACACGAGGCAAACCGTACCGTGGGAAGAATTCACAAACCAGCTGCTTGGCAGTGGTCGGAGCAGTGTAATCTGGGACTGGATATGCTTCTGTCCAACGGGAAAGTGCACATACAACTACGAGGACGTATTTGAAACCTCGACATCGTTCCATCTGGATATAATCCATCTGGAGGACTTCAAAAGGGTAATCGGGAGGATTGAATCCACCTTGCTCTACGAGAATGCTTTTGCCTGGATTGAACTGACAACAGATCATGCAAGTACGCACTTTCTGTTTTGCTGCTGCTCGTAAATGTTTATTGTACCAGAGATTCTGTAAACTGTCTAACATGGCTTTTTCTCCCAGGTGTGCTGGACTATGTGCAGTGTTGATCATGACTTGAACCATAGAGTCGGGGAGAAACCATGTGGCTTTTCCCTTCGTCATCCATCCCTGATCTGTCTGGATCCCTCCTAGTTAAGTCCATTTCTTTATTTCATCTGGAGTAGCATGTGTCTGGATGTCAATTACATCTAGTGCGGGATCCTTAACTGTCATGCAATGTGTCGGTGTCGGAACTATTGTCTTTGTCATGTCAGCTGCAGATGTATGAGTCAGAGCTGGATGTTTCGCGGTTTGGTCGGCCAGGTCGTTACCCTGGGAAATGGTATCAGTAACTTTAGTATGCGCTTTACACTTCATGATGGCTATGGCTGAAGGCAAATGTATTGCTTCTAAAAGCGCTTGAATGAGGGGACCATGCTGTATTTTTGCTCCGTGAGAGGTCAGGAAACCTCTTTCCTGCCAGAGCACACCAAAGTCGTGTACGACTCCAAAGGCATAACGTGAATCTGTGTATATGTTAACATTCCTGTTTTGGGCTATTATACAGGCCCGGGTCAGAGCAATGAGCTCTGCAGCTTGAGCAGACAGTGTATCAATACCGTGTGTTTCTTTGACTTCAGTTTCAGTGGTCACTGCATATGCGGCCACTAATTCTCCTGTGCTTGTTCTCATACATGAACCATCCACGTAAAGTGTCAGGTCTGGGTTTGTCAGTGCAACATCTGTCAAGTCTCGTCGGGGCTTTGTTACTGCATTAATGATCTCTGTACAGTCATGTGGTGCTGGATCTGTAATGTTCGAAGGTAACAATGTGGCAGGATTAAGTATGTTACAGCGTCTGATTTCTATGTGTGGCTGGAACAATGTCAATTCATAACCTGTCAGTCGTGCTATAGTCAAGTGTTGAGTCTGTGTTCGGTTTAAAAGAACTTCCACAGAATGTGGAACTTGTACTGTCAGAGGATGTCCTAACACTATGGAATCACTTTGTCGGATTGCTAGGGCTGTTGCTGCAACTGATTTTAAGCACGCAGGCAGAGCCTGAGCTACTGGGTCTAATGTACTTGAAAAATAAGCACAAGGCTTATGTGAACCTGCTTGATCTTGTGTGAGGACAGACAACGCTGTACCATCACGTTCTGTAACAAAGAGTGTAAAAGGTTTGCTGTAACATGGTGTTGCTAAAACTGGTGCTTGACATAATGCTTTCTTTAATTCTTCAAAAGCCTGTGTATGTTCCTGAGTCCAAGGGAGGACAGTCGAAGTCGCTGCCTCCTGTGTTGTCAACTGTATAAGTGGTTTGGCTAGAAATGCGTACTGGGGAATCCATTGTCGGCAGTAAGAGGTGAGGCCAATGAAGGCCCGCACTTCCTTTTGCGTCGTGGGTTGCGGTAAGTGTGCAATTAACTCGATGCAGTCAGGTGTTAGCTGTCTCCCCCATTTGGACAGCAAGTGCCCAAGGTACACCACTTGCTGAACACAGAATTGTAACTTTGAAGGGGAAACCTTGTGTCCTTTGTCAGCTAGAAAATGTAAGACTGTCAGTGATGCGTGTTCGCATTCAGGTTCGCTACGAGCGGTGATCAGCAGATCATCGACGTACTGTAGTAGGGTAGTGTTAACTGGCATTTGAATACTATTGAGTCGTCTTTTCAATGCTTGGCTGTAGATGCTGGGGCTTTCTGTGAATCCTTGAGGTGCGCGTGCAAATTTGAAGCTTCGTCCATTTAAACTGAATCCGAAGAGATATTGGCTTTCCGGATCAATGGGGACACTGAAGAAGGCGTTCTTGAGGTCAATTACAGTAAAGAAAGTCGCCTCCGAATCAATAGCAGTCAATAATGATGAGATGTCGGGAACCACAGGGTATTGTGGCACAATACATTTATTTAGCTCTCGTAGATCAATCACCAACCGATAAACTGGTGGTGCATTTGTTCAGTACGTTTAAGAATCGGAATGATAGGGGAATTACATAAATTGGAGTCGGTTTCGACAACCACTCCCTGTGCAATGAGCTCTTCAATGATTTCCAGTAAAGCCACTACAGCATCAGGTGGTAACTTGTATTGTCGGATTCGGGGCAGCACAACACCTGGCTTGAGTGTAACACGGTATGGTGTAATGTGCATACAACCTACATCAGTTGGGCCTTTCGCCCACAAGTGCTTTGGTACATTTTTCAATCTGTCATCAAAATCTCGTAACACATAGTGACCCTTAAAGTCACACAGAAATAGCCTAACTCCTTCCGGAGAACAACATATGACCGCTCCTAGAGCCTTCAGTGTCTTGATACCTAACAAGTTTTCTGGACATGACTTCGTGAGTAGCAAGTCTGTAGTACGTGACAACGGTCCAACTGCTAGGGGAACGGGTTCCGATACTTCATTAACGATAGGCTGTCCTGAAAAACCAAGGGAAACATTCTGTGTGCCTGAGAGAGGTGCCCCTGGAACCTCATTATGACTTATCGTTGTTCGACTTGCCCCTGTGTCAATCAGAAACTTCCTATCCTTTCCTAAAACTTGACTATGTACATAAGGACCATCTTGATCTACAGGTACTTCAATAAGAGGCAAGCCAACTTCCCTCTCTAGGCTGTTTCATGTGTATCGCTGATAATCTGGGTAATCAGTTTGGGCATACTGGTACATCTGTTGTGAAACTAGCTGTGCCGCGGCAATAGGCTGTGGCTGTGGTACCGCTACTGTCTGTACTGTCTGTTGTGGAGCATGCATTGGCTGGGTATTCTGTGGAACATGTTGCTGGACCTGATGTTGAATCTGGTCCTGTCTAGGCTGACGGGGTCTCTCTTTAGTTTTACCTGTGGATATGTTGTGTTTCAGAACGGCACATTCATTTACATAGTGACCTGGCTGTTTGCAATAGTTGCACGTCCCTTTAACGGAAGCCGCCAAATTATTAGACTGTGTCACACCCTTTTTCTGACCGTCAGCTGGAACTGACTGAGCAACTAACATTTTCATTTTCGTATCTTTCATACGTCTTTGTTCGTGATCTTGTTCTTCCCTAATTCTGTTCTGGTGGTACTGTAACATTTGTAACATCTGGGATAGTGAATTTGCTTGCCATGTGCTCTCGACTTTATATACACGGTTCTTAACCTGGGGCAGGGAATTCTCGACTAATTTGGTTACAAAAAGGTGCTGGTATGACTCGCTACTTGGCTTCAGGCCACTGTTAATAATAAAACATTTCTCGAATCTAGAATAATAATCACTGGTGTCTTCATCGTGTTTCTGCTTACAGGCTGAGATTGCGTCCCAGTCTTACTTTTTCGTTGTCAATAATCTTGGCAACACTTGTACAATGAATCCTGGTAATGCTTTAGCTTTTTCCCCAAGGCCTAACCCTGGAGTACGACCATTTTCCTCGTCTTCTATTTCGGTCCAATTAATCTTTTTGTCTCCCACCTCCCATTCTTTCTCCTTGAGTTTCTCGTAGATGCCGGCTGGCAACAGTACTTTTAACATTTTCATAATATCTGAATACGTGTAGTCACCCATGAGTAGCATATCTTTAATTTCTCGGTGAAAACCTGCAGGGTCTTTATCATGACAGGGTACTAATTTCTTCATTTCTAGCAATTCTGTTTTAGTGAGGGGGGTGTATACGAATACACGTTCTAGTGTGCCATCATCTTTTCTTACCGGATGTACTTCTCGTAAGGGATTCTGTCTGTCGAAGTAATACATTTTTCTTTCTTGGGATGGTGGAGCTGACATAAACTGTGGTTTCAGAAAAGTATTATACTTGTGTCTATGTTCTAGAATTTCTTTAATTAGATCAGTACCTAGACCTCTCCATCTATTAGAGAGTAGTTCTACCAATATGTCCGGTAAGGGACCTGGATCAGAATGTTGGCTTTTAAACAGGGTAATGAGATGCTGAATCATGTATACACTAGCTAATTTCTGTTCATCAGGGGAAAGGCTCAAAAACGTTTGAGCTACTACATCATCATTATACGTACTAGAATTGTCAGCCCATTGTACGGCGGACCGAGCTAGTTCTTGTTCATCCATAGAATTGAGTACATGGTACCCCATTCGGTCTTGAAGTATTTTATCGGTAGCCTGAAACAAGTGTTCAGGAGTCCTTGGATTCGACATGGCTGCTTGAAAAACTCTCTTACTTTCTGGACGTACTGGACGCATATTATTATTAAAAGGTCTTCCCTTACCTACATATGCTATCATTTCTTTAGCTGGTAATTGCAATGTTTGTGTCACTGTCTCGGGTTGCTCCTCCTCCGAGTATTCATTCTTGTCTGAATCTACTTCTCTTTCACGCTGTCTTCTTTCGTGTATTTGTACTACTGCTTTTCGGATCTTTTTATATTTATTTATTTTATTTTATTTATTATTTATGGGCTTGTTACGCGCCGGCATCACACCCGAAGGTGTATCTCCGCGCGGTGCTGTGAGGTGGACAGGTCGAAAGCTCCTCCTAGAATAGTACAGTCTTTAGACGTCTCCTGAAAACTGAGTGACTCTGGCAATCTCTGAGAGAGAGGGGGAGGCTGTTCCATAGACGTGCTATTTATACAATTCTGTTTATCATGTTTTCCGTCTGCAATATTCTGACCCCATTTGTTAAGTGCATTCATCTCTTCTTGATCTACGCCAGGCCTATCTTGATCTCTTATCAAACAGTTTATGAAGAAACGTAATATCATGCCTTGGATGTCAACTTTCTGATATGCCAGGGCCTCGCCAATGCTTTCAGGACCTACCCCCGTTTGGACAAAATGATATATTCTGTCTAGATGATCGATCATTCCTGGTAGTGTCATTAAGTGGTTGGCAACTCGCCGTAGACGTACTGATGCTAGCATCATTCTGTCGTCTTTACCGGGTACGGGATCATATCTACAGTCTGAGAGAGGTTCTTTAAGTAAGTCGTAACTTACTGTTAGAGGTGTGCGCTGTTGTGCTAATTCCCTAAAAGTCAGTCTATGTGTTGGCGGCGGCGTCTGAAAACCTCCTGTCGCACCTCCTGAGGTGCCAGGTAAAAAGGGATTCAGTTGATTCGTGCCAGGAATAATAGGTGCAGGAAGAACTGGAGCTGGGG
Organism: Lissotriton vulgaris; assembly: GCF_964263255.1. Taxonomy (NCBI): domain Eukaryota; kingdom Metazoa; phylum Chordata; class Amphibia; order Caudata; family Salamandridae; genus Lissotriton; species Lissotriton vulgaris. The sequence goes on along the minus strand of NW_028241493.1, from coordinate 125,871 downwards.
GAATAGGTGCAGGATGTAGAACGGAAGGAGGAGTTTGCTGTTGCAGAAGTGGTTGGTCATTTCGGGGCGGAGTGCCATCAGCAGGTGGCGCCTGGACACGTGGATTTGTATATGCGGGAGCTACATCGTCCAAATAGGAAGAAAGGAATATGTCCTTTGCGGTCTTGTGGCGTACTTTAGTCGGAACTAACGGAGGGGGCAGATCTTTCGGTACTTCCGGGGTGGCCTTAGGTAAACCCTCGCCAAAAGAGGACACATACCATTTGCAAGAGTATTTCGCTGTCGGTCTACTTGTTCTGTTTTGACTCGTATACCTTCCTCAACTAATTTGTTTTCTCGGGCTTTATCTGAATCCTCCCTATGTTTCTCTGCTTTCCTGAATTCTTTTTCTGTTCGTTTATGAGATTCTTTACGCCACAATTCTATGGCGTCTTTCTGAGATTGTCTGGCTTTCTTTTTCCATAGTGCTTCTTCTACTCTCATGATGCAATCTGCATCCCATGTCCCTGTAACGGGCCATCTGTATTTCTCTTCTAGATTCTTAGTATAATCGGCCCATAAATCTAGGTACAGTATGGCGTCTAAGCCATGCTTGCCGTACATAAAGTTTCCGGGAGTGTCCCTGGGTGGGACAGGAATTGCTTCCTCTAGTATCCCTTTCCTAGTTCCTATCTGTCTTAATTTACTGAACAACGGCATTTTGATATTCGGTACTTGATACTTACTTGAACCTGAACACAGTAAAGACAATAAACACAGTAATGAAGATCGAACAATCACTCATACCACGACATTTAAAACACACTGAAACATTTTTTAAAAAACGAAAAATAATGATTAGAATGAAACTAGCTAACTGTATACTGGATATACTGCTAAACAGTACAGATACACCGCTAAAACAGTGCATACCGGGTCTGTGTACCCAAACCCGTCTTTACCGGATACATAGTAATGCACCCGTCTAGATGCGTCCCCAGCAACGGTACTCACCGGGAAGCACGGAACGGAAGGCCTCGGAAACTCGACTGGACTGGACCGGACTGGACTCGACTCGACTCGTGACGTAGGTACTTCGGAACTGGTGGGCCTCTAGATACCTCGGACCTTGTTCTCTTTGGCTGGGCTCTGGTCGGGATCCTCCGCACTCCTCACCGCCTCGTCTGGGTGCTGATCGCAGTCTCCGTCACCTCCGTAGGCCTGAGGGAGATACAGGAAATCCTGCGGGTACGCGTAATTGTCCGTCTTGGCTGGAGCAGGGGGCGAAGCCTGCAACGCACCTCCCGGCGCGTGGGGTGGGGGAGGGGTCCCTGTTCGGGCGCCAAAATTATGTGGTAAATAGTTATTTACCGTCGGAATTTCTATGCGGTAAAGTTCAATAATAATAACTCAATCGGAAATAAAGAGACACAAAGTCCGTGGCAGCTGAGTTTCAAAATGGGTTTTATTCCATATAATGGAATGGTCCGGACCTGGATATCATGTTCCTTTTACCATAAAGGATCAGGAAGGGATAGAGCATACTTTATTGATAGTACAGAACTTTTATAGTTAATACACAGAATGGTGACCAACACAGAAGGCGTAACAGCTGAGAGAAACGAGATAAGGACACATGTGCAAAGCAATACGTAATCAGAAAGGCGTGCACTAGGGCATACACAGAGGCGTGTGCTAGAAAACGTCACATGAAGGTGTCACAAGTGGGTGGATACTTAGTGGAATCTTGCAGTGTCAGCAGAAATCTGTGGCAAGGATGCGCGCGCAGCAGCATGACGTGTGACTGAGGTGAGGCTGGAGGGTGCAGGGGACTTGACATTTAGCCCTAGAGGAGAGAGACAGAAGTCTGGCATGTCAGATCAACTCGTTCCTAAATCATATCTGATATCTTGTGTTTGGGGAACTATATTATCTAGAAGGAAAGGTCTCTCGGGCAGAGGCTACTCTATACTGACTGTTAATGCGCGCATATGCGACTACGTGTCTGCGTGTAATGCGAGGAGCCATAGGCCTACCATGGTAACAGGAACAATGAATTACTTGCACGGAGACAGAGAGGCCGGGCCCTTTGCTCTGCAGCCGGGGAATTGTTTATCTATTCTGCTAGACTGGAATGTGTTTTCGAGGAGCTGAACTCGGCTATACTGATAACTTGAAGGTAAAATACTGTCTTTGGCAGGCAAACAGGCCGAGCTGGGCACCGCTCGCCGCGCAGGGAGTAGGACAGAGGTCAGGAAGCATCCCACGTTGCAACTTTTCAGGAGGCAGAGGACAGAAAGGCTTGATGGCAGAAATCAAGGCCTAGCCCTGGCTAGGAAAAACGTGAGAGTGCACCATGTAAAGACGTTGGCAAGGCATACTTAGGAACTGAATTATCGATCCATTCATGGCGGATCTGAAAGAGGACATGTTAACGTTAGACGGAAATGTATTTGCGTCTTCATAGCTGGCACAAGAGGGAAGTTACATGCACTTTAAGCTCGTACATGAAGACGGTGGGGTACACGTTAGGGAACATTTCTGACCATAAAATTTATATTTCCTCAGTGTCCATATTTCCATTGTCCTCTTCTGTTCGTTCTGTTCTTAATTCTTCCGACATTTCCAACATCTCTAGATCCTGTGCGGCAAGGATGTCAGCCTCCTTCATCTGAGTTTTGGACTTAATTTTTCTGGCCTCTGTGATGGCGGGTTTTAATTTGAAAAATGTGTGCAGTTTGATTTTTCTTACGAACTTGAACAGATCTCTTCTTATTTGAGTGAATTCCAATCTATTATTAGGGCAGAAAGTGAGTCCCAGTTTGAGTGTGTTTTCTTCTTTGTTCGTTAATTCTCGGGATGTCAGATTTATTATGGAGAGGTTATCTGTGGCTTCTACCATCTGGCTCCTCTATTCTTGCTACTTGCATCAGCAGTACTTCTTCCCCTTCTCCTTCCAGCCCCCACGTCTTTTCTTCTTTTTCGGGTGGCTTTGCTTTTTTTTCAACCAAGTTTGACGAATCAGGTTGAACTCCAAATGAAAAGGAGTTTTGCCTTTATTCCCTTGTCCTGTTGGTGTTTCATCGCCCAATTGTTCGCCTTCCGTCACCTCGGATTCGGAGGTTTCAACTCTTTCCTTTGGGGCAATGTTTGTTTTCTTGGTGAGTTCTCTGTGGGGTCCATCAAACTTTTTAGCGAACGTCAAAATCCTGCCCTGGCTGTAATCTAGTTTGTCTCTTTCAAATTTTTCTTGTTTCCTCTGTCGTATCTTATGTTCATATTTAGCTAGTCATTGTTTCATTTGTGCTTTCATATCATCTAATTTGCTCTTCTCCATACCCTTTAGTATCTCGGCCTCTAGGCTTTCAATTTCTTCCAGAGCTTTTGTCCGATCGCTCCATGCAAATTTTACTAGCATGTCCAACATTCCTTTACATGAGGCTGCGGTATATTCTGCCCATTGTTCTAAGAGACGTGGGTCCGGGTTTTCATATGCAGGGACAGTATATATTCTATGTCGATGTAGCTTTGAAGGCTGGTGGCCTCCCACCACTTCCTCACTTCTCTCTCATGTAATCTCTCCAGTTGGATAAGTTGTGCCTGAGAGGCATTATGTGTCTTGTTACGAGTAATATCTTTGGACTCCTCCGCTGCCGTGCGTTTTTTGAACATGTCTTTAGCAGCCTCGCAACGGTCTGTTTCGTCATACATACTGCTGGTGATTATAGTAGTGTGAAGGCAGCCGCACCTCACACGCTACGTGCACCCCAGATAACACCTTATGCCAAAGTTTAGTACAGGTTTGGGAGAGTTCAATGAGATTTTTGGGAAATCGCGCTTACCCGTCAACTTGTACCGTTCTCCTTGGCTGTGATGGTACTGCGAACTGTGTTTCTCCTACCTGCTTGATATTCCTGTATTCCAATAATGGCACTGTGCTCCGGATGTAAATTCCAGCTCCAGTTGCGCCAAACGCTGGTGCACTCAAAAGGCGGGTGCTCTTCTGTGGTGGCACCCCACAGTAAATATCACCGCTCCAAATGACTCACTTGTATCCTTTCAAGAAGTCAAAAGCACTCAAAACGGGTAGCGTAGCAGATTGTTTTATTTCGCCAACAGTACTTCAAGGCAGACGTGTTTCGTTTCCTTCGTCAGTGACAAAAGTTAGTGTTGCGAGAAACGCCATTTAAACCAGTTCTCCCGCCATACGAGCATGAAACTCGACGACGGCTCAAGGAACGTACAATGTAAGTCAAAAATGGCGGCCATCTTAACACCATAAAATTGTGCTACTTTATATAACAAATAACATTTCCATTTTGTAAATGGTTACAAAGAAATTAGCTTCAACTTGGGCACCTGCTGTAACCCTGTAAGTGCTTCATGTACTTCAGTTTTTGAAAATCCGTCCCGCACGCAATTTCGCTGATTTTTCTGCAATTTAGCAAGGTTCGAGGACCGCGATATTGCAGAAAATCCGCAAATTCCGCGAACGGAACGGATTTTACGCCCATGCTTACCAATCACTAGGCCTCAAAAGAGGCACTTGGGCTATTAACGAATGCGCTTTGGTATCCTAAAATCACGATTTATGAGATTGGTAGATCATTGCAGGCTGTTGTGTGTTGCAAAACAATTCTTGCCATTTGACTTAATTTACCTTAATCCTGAACTTCAGCAATAGTCTAGTTTCCAGGGTTGGTTCAGGGTTTTCAGTTGTATGGCCAATCAGTGTACACCATTGTAAGTTGCAACATTCCACTTGCAATAGTTCTTAAAGGCATAGCTTAACTCTTGAATTTCTGACACATCCTGGAATTGCTAGAGTATTTTGTTGCCTTCATGGGCCATTTGACCCTAGAATCAATCTCTTGAAAACTGTCATCATGGTGAAAGTACCAAAGTCGAGTAAGTTCTAAGTCTTTCGAGATTATAGATAAAGCAATTACTAAGGTTGATACATTCTCTCTCTTTGGGATTCCTTTTGATCAGATTGGGCAATGGCAAGATTTATCATCAACCAGGTGGAAAAAATTCACTTGATGCATGGACCAGTTTTTGATTTTGCATCCAAATTTGGGATCAAACCTATCCTATCCTTATTTTTGTTTTCTATATACCATTTGGGCACTGCAAGGTAACTTTTCTCTCACTTCCAGACATAGATATTGTTTGCACTCTCCTCCAACTTAACTTTCTCACCCTGGACTCAAGAATAAATATTCAGGCATTATACGATGGCGGTTGGACGAGCGCCCGTCTGCCATCTGCCGTCCGCCAACCATCATTACGATGATGGGCGGACAGCCACCAACAGGCTGTTGATGGTGGTCCACCAGTCATCCAGGGCAACGGTCAGACCACTGCATTAAAATGCAGTCGGTCAGACCGCAGAGGTCAGGGGTAGGACTGCCGCCTTTGACAGGATCAAAGATCCCGTCTGGATGATGGTTGGATCCGTAGCCCTACAATGCACAGGCACTCCCATTGGTATTAGGATGTCCCTTTCTGACTGCCTGTTGACAGCAGTCCCACTGCCATGAACAGGCAGAGGGAAATGGACTTTAGGGGCCCCAAGAATGGGCCCTGTCCCCTGTGGGCCACTGATATGTGGTCTGGGGGCACATGTAGTGCCCCCACACACATCCAAGCATTTGGTGCCTGGAACACAGTCCATGGATGAGCACGAAGTGGATTTTTGTACTGTGGCTTGTGCTGTGGCCCTTTTCCTGGGCCACAACACAAGCTGCAGTGGGAAAACGCATTTTACTACCACCTGCACAGCAGTCCTACCATACACTATGGCTTGCGGCTGTACGACTGACTACCATCATAATAAGGACCTGAGTAAATTTATCTTTCATCTACTGGACTACGTGTGAGCATGCCTGTTGATGGATGTGTGTGTGATCACCCGAGCAAATTTAGTGCATGACCAAGTGTTGTGTACACATTACATTCTAGTTGTGGGTTGTTCTCATCTTTAAATGCATGAAAAAATACACAGCAAAAAGGTTAGGTGCAAAAGTTCTTGGGATGTTTCAAACACATCTAAGTTGATGATGTGAAGAAGGGAGTGTGACTGGTGATTGAGTGCTCCTCGACTATGTCCACAGTGGGTCTAAATTGACATGAGGATCAGGTTGTGCATTGTATGAAGGTTTGTCTCTGGTGGTGGGAGGACCAGTTTGTTGAAGACATTCAATTTTTGGAGGAGACAAATTTGCTCCTGCAACGTGAGATGGGCCCCTCCGAGCCATATCTCTTTCTCTCCTAAGGCAGCAATTGAGCTTATAATTCACTTAAACTGAAAACATTTTAATACAAGGGGGGAGGATGTAGCCTTATGGCTAGAGCAGTCGACCTCAAAGCTAGGGAACTGGGTTCGAGCCTCAGCAACGATGCTCAATATCCTGGTATTCTGTGCAAATCACTTAATCTTCCCGTGCCTATCAAAATGAATGTATCCATCTGTAATTAAACTGGTGCTCATGTAAAGCATTCTGATATCTTTGGGTCTAGTTTGCGCTATATAAAACTCTAAACAAATATTTTTTTAAATACAACCTGCGATTTAGCATGATTAGAACATTTATAGCTTATACCTTTTCAATGTAACTAGGTATATAAAATCTGTTGATTTTGTGTCTTTCCAAGGTCAATCAATCTGTGAGTCTGCCCTGTTTTTCACAAGTGTGCTATTTAGCTCTAAGGCACATTTTAAAATTCACATTTATTTAAATACAGAAATATTTGATGTTATATGAGAACGTATTATTTGCCTACAGAAAAAGAACTTTTATTGTGCCTCAGTCCCTCTCTTTTTGATTTTCCTCCACCAACCTCTCCTTATGTAATGCATTCAGTCTTGTCTCCATTTTTATGCTATTCACCCCCCCCCCCACTGCTTCACCTCCAGCCTTCTTCTCTTCTGTTGAACCTTGAATTTAGCCCTTCCTGCCTCCACTTATCCCAGTGTCTGGAATATATTTTGCATGCTGCATCTTCCAGATCTTCGCCTTTGCCTCTTGTCACCAGTGCTGTCCGGCTATTTATGCTTCTTATACTGACTCTGTCTTGGTCATTCTTCCATACATCTCTTCCTGGTTCTATCTTCGTAAGTGATATTCTCAAATGTAACAATATTGATTGCATTAAACTTGTGATATTTATTAGGAGGTAGAAGATTTTACAGTTGTGGACTTGAACACTGAATGCCACAGTGGCCAGATCATCAAACATGTGATATGTCTTTCTTGACCAACTAAATTAAATTAAATTGACTAAAGTCTGCCAAAGCGCAGTTGTTTGAAAGACAAATATGGGAGGGAAGTGTTTGAAATAGGGATTTTCATTATTGCCTGTTAAAAGTAAGGATGGAAAACATGTTTTACATAATATTTCAACACTGTGCTTCCTCGTAACTTTTATGGAGAAGATATGGGAGCATACTTAGTTATGATTGGTTAAGTTATTGCAACTAAATGGAGGGGAGGCAGCAGACCCAACCCTCCTGGCAGCGCCGAGGCTTCCCTCCCCGGAGAGCTGCAGCAGGTAGGTATTGTATTTTAATTCATTGTTTGGTGTGTGCGTGTATGTATGAATGTGTGTGTATTTGTGAGTGAGTGTTATGAAAGGGTGTGAGTGCACTTGTCTGCTTGTGAATGCATGGGTATAAATGAGTGTACATGTGTGTGTGGGCACCCTCCCATCCCCCCCAAGCTGTACTTACCGTCCACCACTGATGTGAAATATTGAAAGTTTTTAAAGTCCAAAAGCGGATCACGGATTACTTTAAAACAAAAAAACTACCCTGAAAAAGATGCAAATCCAGCCATGGATGCAGCAATTGAGACCAGAGACCTCAAACCATTTAACTCAAATAGAAGTCTGTGCTAAATTGGCATGAAATCACATTGCACACACACAAGTACTTTAAAAACAGAAGAGGACCAACAACAGTAAACTAAGGGGCCCATTAGGATGGCGGGCGGATTGCCCCCACCAGGCTGGCGGTAGCCACCACTGGCCTAGCGGAGGCAATCCGCCCGCCATCCTCACCTAAATGACCCTCCTCCATATTAGGATGGCGAGGGGGACTGCGGCAGACAAAAAGTCCGTCCGGCGCTTTTTCGCCCGGTTCGCCTTGCGACCGAGGCAGAAAAGGTCCAATATGTTGGCGGAGTCTAATAGACACCACCAGCAATATTAACATAGGCTTTTTAAGATGCCTTTCCGTGGCGGCGATGCCGCCATGGAAAGGCATATATATAAAGAAAGAGGTCCTAGACACAATTTTTTAACAATGCAAATGATGTGAGTATTACTTCTTCACAGTCAACAAATGGTCAGACTTAATCTGAACAAACAAACACATGGAGATGTATTATTAGCTAATTCAGCTATAAATGCAATAAACCCAACACAACAGTATCACGACAAATTATACTGCAGTTTATTTACAAATTCATAAAATCTCAGCAAGAGGAAAAAAAGGAAAGTTGGTGCTCAGGTGATGAGGAGAAGAAAGGTGTAAGTAAAGGTTTAGAATGATTCAGTGCAACAAAGAAAATATTTTTACATTGCACATATGAAGCCTACCCATACACAGTATATATACAATATTATACAGGGGGACAGGGAGGGACTGGTGTAGGCTTTGAAAAATTAAAAATGGGGGATCGTCGACGTTTCGACCCTGGCGCAATAAGGGAAAGTCACGACCTCTGCTGCGGGTCTTCTTCAGGACGGTTGGGGGGCGGGGGACGGGGAAGCACCTGTAAGGGTAAGTATAAGTATATTTTACAATTTATTATGAAGGGATTCCAGTATTAAAGAAGTTAAAAGGAGTGTTGGGTACATTACCACAAGAAACCGTGAAGGTGTAGCAATTCCAGATCAGTTGGGCGATACACCTATGAGGGGTAAGAGCAAACCGGTTTGTGTCTCAGTGTCTCTAGACCTGATATTTTTGGTTTGAGAGAAATGGAGCCTGGTTTCACTAGGTATGGATCCACGCATGATGAAATCGCTTCACAATGGATAGCGGCTGTGGACTGGAACACAAAACCCCGCCGTGGTACAACACTGTTATATTATCTCTTGGTTTGTACTGACCTCACCTGCCTTTCCAGTTGGTACTGCCATTCCTCAAATTCTGTTGGGTATCTGAAGATTCCATGTTTTCTATCCCTTCCCCAAAACTGGTGGATAAGGGTGTTAGCTAGATCTTCACTTTTATATTTATTTTGGGGTTTAGCTACTGCAATTAAAACCCACCTTGTCCTTTTTAATGAGTTCATGCCCTCTCCAATACCAATAAGTCACAAACATATGGCCTGTTCACAAAATAACTCATCTATCCAAAAGTGGTTTCAGTGTGGCCAAAAGATTTCACCAGAGGCAGTCTTAAAAGGCTTCCACAGGACTAGAGGCACCGGCTCTTTCAGCCTATCAGAGAAGGTTAAATAATGCCCCACTGTGCCAGTACTCAGCTCATGTCAGTTCATGTCTGTCTACTAAAGGTTTAAGCAGCAGAAAAAGAAGAAAGAAATGGACAGGAGTTGAACCTCTGTTTGGTTGTAATCCTCTATTATGACTTGGTCTGAGACTGGAAAGTATACCTGCCAGCTTGAGAAGCTGACTGGGATGATGGTCATGAGGACATCTCATGAAACCCAGTAGACATAAGCAAGATGAAACTGTTTATAGGTCACCTACCGTATCCCACTCCCACTAAACCTCATTGTTTCATCCTGAGACACCTCCAGACAGGCAGTCTTGAGAAGGTTGTGCTAATTTTGTTTGATCATTATTCTACTCCTAGTTGTTGTTCCAGAGTTATTTCTAATTACAAGTGTACTGCTCTTTCACTCCTATCTGACCAGTAGCCAGTCAAACACTTCACAGCTGTAGGTGCCTCTGAAATCCACGAGTCCCCCTTCACAAAGTCCAGAAAATTCAGGAACTACTTTGCAATATAGTGGTGGTGAACCATTATTTTTCTATGCGTCCTATTCTTTAATTAAATGCATGAACCTGACACTTACCTGGTACTGGACTTTAGCAACTTGGACTCTCACTTTAATTGATTATTAGTGACCAGTCATCTAGCCACATGGACATTTGAGGCAGTTCCTAGGAATCTTGTGGTTAGAAACCAGTTTTTGGCTTGAGAGATTATGGAACATTGTTTAAAAGGTTCATATCTACACTGCTTTTAGAATTAGACAATGAAAAACAGAACGACCGGCCAAGGTCTAGCTCAACCAAAACACATGTACCATCAATAATCATAGGTTCATGCAACACACTTCCCTCACCCGCCGTTCGAAGGTGCAAAGCCAATCAAAAATGTTTTAGAATTAGCTCCTTATATTCATTTTCATACTTGTATACCACAGGTCTCTAGATCAAAGTATGCCTTGTGCCAATAGCACTGTCTTTTTCCCACCACACATGTGAAAGTCAAGCATTTTTGAAGATAGCTTTGGAGATATGAAGTACCCCCTGTAGGGTAACGGTAACATTGATCTTAAAATCTCTTGCAAACCATAATCTGTCATATCTCGCTACTACTCATCTCAGGAGATTGGAGGAATGTTTGAAATAGGAATGATCTCAGAATTGATTCACCTAGATTTGATACCACCTTTGCCTACAACAGATCCTTCTCTGGAGGAGTGAAACTCACTACCAACAAATTCTAGAAAGCAACCTACCCTCCTCTCACTCAAGAAACATGTAGAACACATCTATTTCCACTATTTCTATTTCTGCTTTTCCTTGTTTGATCCGTTGATCTGCAGCACCCATATTGCACATAGGGTGGGCTGTCCTTATTTGCGCCCTTAAGCTGTGCCCCAGATGCAAACGGGGACAGTGTGTCCTATTACAATGAATATATTGCTCCCAGGTCAACTGTGGACTCACGCTATAATTATGCAAGAATCGAAACGTCGTTGACTTCGGCACACTGATCCTATTTATTGTGTCAAATTTGTCTTATTGTTGACCAAAAATCTTTGTATTTCTGTCACACTCTAACACCTGAGTCACTTTTCTATTGTTTGTTTGTGCAGTGCTCCTACAGACCCTTAATCTTTTTAATTGAGTTGATAAATAAATGTGTTTTTTAAATTATCCATTGAGCTTGTCACCTGTTAACAATTAATTCTCCAGGACAATTGTTATTGTATGTTTTTGTTTAGTGACTTTTGTACCTTACAGTAATTCTCACCCCTGGTTTCTAGATATCCATGAGTTAAGTGTGCAGTCATGGAAGATGTTACCTGATGTACAGTTTGCATATGGGAGCCTTCCTCATGGCCTAATGACAAGTACTGTATCTCAGATTCCATCAGAGATACTGGGACTGCATTGTGGAAAGCTGCACAGACGTCAAACTAGAGCAGGGAGATTCCTTGCAATGCAAATATGAATCATGGAATGGAATCATGTGATTGAACAACAGAGATGTGTGTGTTTTTTTGTGTGAATTTTATATAGCGCGAACTAGACCCGAGACATCTGGTATCAAAGCGCTTTACATGAGCACCAGTTTTGTTACAGAAGGACACATTCATTTTTATTAGGCACTGGGAGACTCAGAGGGTCATTAGGATGGCAGGCGGACTTAGTATGCCCGCCATCCTATCGGATAATGGGCCCGGCCACCATGTGGGCGGGGTTCACGTGGGGGGTATTAGGATGTTCCCGCCACAGTGGCAGGCGCATCCTGCATTTTTAACATTGTGGCGGGCGGTGCTCTCAGCACCGCCCGCCACAATGCTAAAAATGCATGTATGCATTTGCATACAAAAAGCGGCAGGCCCCGCCTGGAGTCTGCTGCATTGTGTATGCAAATGCAGGTACCCCCCATGTGCACCCCCACACCTCGCCTTCACCATGGGGGCCCGCAGGGGGCCCCCGAAGTGAAGACCGCCTGCCTTTCTGTGGTGGAATTGCCGCCACGGAAAGGCACCTGTTTTGGCCCATGGTAATATGGCTGGCGGTGTCTGATAGACACCACCACCATATTAAACCTTTTCGCCTTGCGGAGCACTGTCTTTCCGTCCGCCGCGGTCCCCCCGCCGTATTAATATGGCAGGGGGAATAGGGTGGCAGGCGGGTAATGGCAGTGGCGATCCTCCAGACATCCTAATGGGTCCCTAAGTGATTTGCCCAGAATCACAGGATGTTGAGCGTCTTTGCTAAATACCTCAAAACCGGGTTCCCCAGCTTCGAGGTCGACCGCTCTAGCAGTGAGGCTACATCCTCTGCTGGTTACCAATTCATCCCACAATTAACTATTGCCATGGCACCACAGCTGTCACAAAGCTACCTTCATTGGTTACTTAATCGAATAATGTAGTCCAGCGTCTGATTAAGGGTGTTAAATGCCCAGAATCCATATCTCATTTATTATGGTTCCAAAGTTCCAACACGTTATTTGGCAATTGATTTAGATGACATTTTGGGGAAACGTAAACAAATTACTCTAGATAAGAGATACAGACGTATACATGTATACATAGATCACCATTTAAGATATTTGTGGTATCACTGATGATGTCATTTGAAATTACATTAATGATGCCACGTTTAAGGTCATGACCAGTGAATACTGGGGTCTTGAGTTGTGTGAGTTATGTTATTTGCGGCTTGCCTTAATGAAAGAACATTTTCATTTTTTATAAAACATCCCTTTAATTGTGTTTAAGGGAATTTCTGAGCTTTTTATAAACAAACATTAATTTAATGTATTTATATGTTCTTTTAACATAGTTTTTAGAAAAAAAAAAGAAATTCTAAATCATACTCTTGTTTTACCAATGTGCATAGTTAATAAATACCATTACACTTGTGTACAATAAACCACTGTGAGAAAGACACCCTGTCCTGATCACCCCCATTTTATGACTGATACTGGTGGTATCGGATTCTGGATGAGCCCTGAGCTCTGCCAACCAGGCCCACGGCCAGTGCTCTGCATAAAAGTTATATGATCATTAACTATAATTACAATTGGTATGACCGCGTACCTGTAAGCCCCTAGGATATGGCAGGGAATGTATGTTTATAGGCCCAATAGATTTAATGCATTTACATGTGCACTGCTGTGTTGCTTGCTGTTATTTAAAAGTCAACTATACCGGCATTTGAGCAGCGATGGGCAGGTAATAGGCTACATTTTAGGGAGAGGCTAAATATCCTTTTCCACACTATGCTCCAAATGCTGAGGCGGCCAGCCTTTACTGTTGGTGGGGTTGGATCAAGGAACTCCTAGAGGATGTTCCTTAAGTTGCACTGACATCTACATAAGAGCCTTAATATAGGTACCATAGGGATACTGGTTGTCGTTGTCCCAAGATTTCTATTTTTAATTTTCTTTCACACTTTTTCACGGTCCTGAAAAAATGTCACGGGATCCATTAGGGACCCTTAACAGGCATGAAACATGTCAACCTAACCCACTCACTTACCACTCTCACTTTTGCACTAATTGACAACAGAACAGAAGGAAAATATTCAACTCTCAGTTATAGTGTCTCTTGAGTCCTTCGGTGTCATTATTTTTATCTTACCACACAGACTCCTGAATAAAGGTCCTTTAGGGTACCAGTGTGGTAATTTTGAGCACTAAGTTCAGGTTCAAGTTCATGAATTTGTATAGCGCAATACTCACCCAGAGGGTCTCAAGGCGCTTTTGGGAGGGGGAGCGTTATTTATCGAATAGCCAGGTTTTAAGTTATTTTCTGAAGGAGAAGTGGTTCTGTGTGAGGGGGAGGTGAGTGGGGAGAGAATTCCAGGTCTTGGCCGCCAGGTAGGAGAAAGATCTTCCTCCCATGGTGGATCTGTGGATGCGTGGAACTGTGGCGAGCGCTTGGTTGGAAGATCTTAGTTGTCGGGTGGGTGTGTTGAAGGACAGTCGTGTGTTGAGGCAATCGGGTCCTAGTGTGTAGAGGGCCTTGTGTGCGTGGGTGAGGAGACAGAATGTTATTCTCTTGTTGACGGGAAGCCAGTGGAGGTCTTTCAGGTGGCCGGTAATGTGAGCTTGGCGAGGGATGTCCAGTATGAGTCTGGCTGATGCATTTTGGATGCGTTGGAGTTATTCTGTAATTTGGCTGTGGTTCCGGCATAGAGGGTGTTACCGTAGTCCAGTCGGCTAGTGACCAGTGCGTGGGTGACCGTCTTTCTTGTTTCTGTGGGGATCCAGCGGAAGATTTTTTTAAGCATACGAAGTACGTTGAAGCAGGAAGATGAGACGGGGTTAACTTGTCTGGTCATCGAGAGGGAGGAGTCAAGGATGAAGCCTAGGTTGTGTGCGTGGTCCATGGGTATGGGAGCTGTGCCCAGGGCCGGTGGCCACCATGAGTCGTCCCAGGCAGAGGGGGAAGAACCTAGGATGAGAACTTCCGTTTTGTCTGAGTTGAGTTTTAGGCGGCTGTTTTTCATCCATTCAGCTATTTCTTTCATGCCTTCATGAAGATTGGTTTTGGCGATGTTAGGGTCTTTGGTGAGAGAAAGGATCACCTGGGTGTCGTCAGCGTAGGAGATGATGTTGAGGTTGTGTTGTCGCTCGTGGATGCGAGGGGACTCATGTAGACGTTGAAGAGGGTGGGACTGAGTGATGATCCTTGTGGTACTCCGCAGATGACTTTGGTGGCCTCTGATTTGAAAGGGGGGAGGTGGACTCTCTGGGTGAGTGAGCACTCACTCTCCCTTACCCACACACCTGCATACACAACTGTGGCATTACTCCTATAAAGTACTCTTACAACAAACCCTCTCGCGGGGCCCATGGCGGACTGCAGCACCACCCCCACGATGAGCAATGCCCGATGATGAAGCATGACACCCACATGGGTGTTTGAGGGCACTTTTTCAACAAGGAGGAATTCCCCAATCTCCATATCGTTCTTTTTCCAACCTATACAGTGAGTTATTTTCTCACAGTTTCTCACAGCGACCATAATAGGCCATCTTGACATTTCTTTAGGAACTGTTACCCCTTTGTGATAATCATTTTAAAAGCAAACACTGCTGTGCAAGATGCCTTAAAAATGGAACTATGTCTGAATTTTTACCTTGGAATTAAAGGTACTTCCAAAGCCTTAAACTACCTTATGTTTACTTACAAATCACCTTCAAGGACTGCTGTAGGTGCCCCAAAGGGCAAGATACAACATTAAAATAGGAAGGAAAATTATATGTTTTATAAGCTCTGGTGAGAGAAGAACTGCCAATTTAAATATTCTCCATTGTAGGACATTAGCTCCCTAGGCTAATATGGGAATACGTTCATAAACTATAACTATTGATAGGAGTGAGCTAAAATAATAATTCAAAGACTTAAAACAATATTTATAATAAATCCAACCACTTACCAAGATTATATTTATTAGAACTATTACAGAAAAGAAGCTTTAGAACTAGCCAGAAAAAGACTAAGTCCAAAGGTTAAAAACTTGACCGGGCCCTACTGCTCAGTGGATCTGACCAGCGCTACATCGAGGTCAGCTTCAAATTTTGACTTTGACCAGATGTCCCAAGTTGGCGCTTTCCATTTTTAGGCACTAAAAGTATTTCATCTTTAAAAATGTGTATATCTGCTTCCCTAGATTGAATTGTAGTTATTTTAGTGTCATTTTAATCATAAAAATATTACCTATCTTTATAAATTGGTCTTGGATTTTTATTGTGTGTTGTGTCTTACTTATTTAATGTATTGTTATTTTTTAATGCTTTACACACCTGGCTCCTAAGCCTAGTCATCTACCAAGAGTTGAGTAAGGGAATAATTCATTAGGAACTTTACTGGGCCTTATGTGGTGATTGTGGCCTTATTACTAGTGGCAGGTACCTACTTACCCCTTCTAATAAACCATATTCCAACAAACACGAGAACAAAAACCTACACACTTGTACAGTGTTAGGGTGTTGTGAGTGTTGCCCATAAAAGTAGACCATCTTTTCTCGACTCACCATTAAATTGATTTACATTTGGAGGGTTTCATAAAGTGTGTAATTTAGCAGAGTGCCTGTTCTCTAGTTTTGATTAATAAATTTGGTCATTATAAAACTTTAGTTCCCATGTACCAGCATCTGAATAGCGCACGGTGAAAACAGTTCAAGATTTGCTACAGTGCATAGTCTCTAGGAAAGGCCTGTGATTAATTATATTATGACTTTAAGCCAGTTACGTTTCAACAATAGGAGAGAGGGTACAAAATCGGGACACTCTCAGTCCCCCAGGTGAATCTAAGTCAAACAACAAAAGAGTGTTGCATATAGTAAATATATGGGCACAGATACAGAAGAAAAATGAACCTTAATAAATCGCATTGGATTTTATAAGGAAGCCCTCACTCACCACCCTACGTGGTGACATGCATCATCATCGGGCCCACCAGAACAAGCCGAATGCCTCCCTGGTGTGCTACAACGCCAGGATACTGTGGAGCTGTTTTTTTCGTGACAGTGATGTGAAAAAATGTGAGTTTAAAAATGTCAAGGTGATGTACCACGCAAAAAACTTTATTCAGTGGTCAACCTGACATGGTTAAAAATATGTGTGGAAAATTACCAAATAATGTTTTGGGTATTTCCACTTAAGGTGGGGTCGACATGTTTCTGCCCGTTATGTGTAGTTTACTGGGCTTTCATCAGGACCATGGGTAATGTACCTCGGCGGTATGGGCGCGCTAAGGCCAAACCCTACCAGAGGACGTGAAACTTAAAAAATATATATGGTGTAAAAATAGGTGCAAAAAACAAACCAACAAGTTGTGGGCTTTACCTCAAAATTGAGAGGAACCTGTATAGTCTGAAAAGAAAGACATACAGACAAATACACAGACAAACAAGTAGTTAGTAGGATCTGTCTGCTAGGTTTTCTGCAAAAACGATCTCTGAATGGTTGTGCCCAGGGCTAATCAAAATGCGTGACCACAGTGTCATAGGAGGTACTTTTGTGCAGGAAAACACTGGTTTGCATACCAGACAGATGTGTGGACATGCACTATGACCGTGAGAAATGGCCGCTTGTTCATAAAAATCTTTTAGAACATCACACGTGGTTAGCGATCTATGAGGCAAAAGCAGGGCCAGTGGTAATATATACATAGAATGATAGTAAGGTAGCCCAGCGGGTTATATAACAAGTGGTGAAGATATCTCACTTGTTAGGTAAAAGATCTTCTGGTGGGCCTGATGATGAAGCATGTCACCACCCAGGGTGGTGAGTGAGGGCTTCCTTATAAAATCGAATGCGATTTATTAAGGTTCATTTATCTTCTGTATCCGTGCCCATATATTTACTATATGCGTGTCACCCTTTAAGCCAGTTACACCAGCACTTGTAAACCTAGATGCAATGTAGCTTGGTCGGACTAACCTGTTTAACCTCACGGGGGCTGAGTTTAGGGTGCACTGTAGGGCCAAGGGGCTATCTGCTGCTAATAGTGATAGTAACACAGAAAGGACTAGGTCCCCTAGAAGGTGGGCAGAGCCAGCACCAGTGAATTAGGAAGAGAGGAGAGTTGATGACCCCCCTAAAAACCTCCAAGTGGATAATGACAATGTTACCCTTGCCTCTAGTACTAGGTCCAGACACTCAGCTAATGGCGTGAGGGGACGCTTCCCTACAGAGGACCCAGAGAGGTCCCTCAGAATACAAGAGTGTAAGGCTCAGCTGGCATGCATGGATGTAGAGAAGAAAAAGGTGCACCTAGATAAGAAGAAGTGTTCAGAGGCGAAAGAAAGAATGGTGTCAGTGAAGAAGAGGAAGACGATGAGACGTCCAGGGTTGTGGGTTTGATCCCAGAATTACCATGGTGGTAGTTCCCAAGTATGTAGCAGGGATTAAATCGACAAATGGATTACTGTATTTTCAAATGCACTTAACATGAGAAGGGTCCACTACAAATTCTGGGGTTCATTCCAGTGCGAGTTGATCAACGTAGCTGGGTGGGATAGGCTCTTTACCCTAGTGAGGGATAAGCCAGTATGTCTCACCCCAGAGGTGAACACTGTGAAGTTCAGGGACACTCAGAAAGTAAACACACAGTCAGGGTTGGTATTTGTACACATCTCAGTGAAGGCTCCAGAGGGCTGGATTCAAGGAAACCAGGTGAGGTCTTATGATGGGCTGTACAATTTATTCCTAAAGGAGCACATACTGCGTGAAAGAGAAGTTACACAGGTATCTAGTGGACTCTAAGCTGTCGGGTCCCAGGGAACAGGGGGCGACAACTAATAAGTGGATATGAACTAGGGTTTCCAAACAACACCAGAGCGTGGTCTAAAGAATGGAGTGAACGTACCCGTCCAAGGCAAAACTCAGAGGAAAGATGATAAAAGCATCCAATTAATCCTCACAAGACCCAAAAAACCCTGCACAAGGAGGGCTGCTGAGCCCCTCCAACCTTAAGGGGAGAGGTCATCAGGAAAAGTCTTCTGGCGCTTCAAAGACAGGAAAGTTCTTTGGCCCTTCAAAGGTGGGTAAGTGTTATGACAAATCAGTCAGGGTACAAAAGAGGAGATGCTGTCTGTTCATAGATGACCCCCACTGATGGGAATTCCCAGGGGATTGTCAGTTTAGGTGTGGGGATTGAGATTGTCCCAGAATTGGTGAAAGGTTTGATATAACAACCTTAGTGCCCTTGGGTGGGGTGGAAATTGCAACTCAGGCCACCTTGCCACCCAGTGTGGACAGGTAAAAGCAGAGGCTAAGATCAATGGGACTGAGGTTGAGGCTCTGAAGCATACAGAGACAGTGTAACTATGGTTCCCCAGGGCAGATCATACCTGGTGTGTATCACCAGGTAATCTATGCAGACCTCTGAGGTAGGTATTCTACCCCTGCAAGACTTTCAGACGTGGCATATTTTCAAGGAGCTGATAGACCCTCCATAAAGGAGTTGTATCAGGGACTGAGAAAGTGTTCCACTCTTGAGGGCCTGAGACAGACTGTCTCCAGGCAAGAGAAGGGTGAAGTCAATGGAATCAAAAAAGTCTACTGGGATGAGTAAGTCCTACATACGGAGGCCAGATACCTCAAGCACTGGGTCACCAGGAGATTGGTAGTCCACCAAAAGAATAGAAAATTCCTCCTCACGTTGATCCATGACATCCCATTGGCAGATCATTCAGGTCACAAAAACACTTGGACCCAGTTGTGGTTAACCAATTCTATTGGCCCAACATTACTGCCGAAGTAAAGGAATTTTGTAGCTCCAATGAAACCAGTCAGGCCCAACAGGGGGCAAGCCAAAGGCTCTCTTGATGCCACTGCCAATGGTTGAGACTCCATTTGAAAGGGTGGGCATGGACAGTGTCGATCCCTTAGACCCAGTAACTGCATCAGGGAAGAGATATATCTTGCTGGTAGTGGGCCATGCCACAATAAATCCTAAAGCAATACCCCTCAGAACAGTCACTGCTCCTTCAGTGGCTAAGGCTCGACTTGATCTGCTCATCAAAGTAGATTTTCCAAAGAAGGTGGTCTCAAGTAGAGGCAAAACTTTCATGTCAGGCTATCTGAAGGTAATGTGGGAAGAATGTGGTGTAAGCTACAACTTAACCACCCCATACTATCCCCAGACTAATGGTCTGGTGGGAAGGTTCAATAAGACCCGAAGGACATGATCATGGGCTTGTCTGACAAACCCAGGAGGAGATGGGATATTCTCCTAACAAGAAAGAACAGTTATCCCTTATCTACCACATAATTGAAAAAATGCAGTTGCTACAAAGTGGGTGACAAGAACAAGACCATAACTTACAATATTACAACAAGGTATATATTATTTATTTCATTTTTATAAATATATGCTCCACAAATTTACTTCAAGTAACATTGTTTCAGAAAATTCATCAGACATAATTAAATTTATAATTTTTATACAGACAATTTTTATAAATACTGAAGAAGAGAACACAAGAATCTAACTATGCATGCAAATCAGTCAAACATATATAACAAATCAAATAACTAAAGACAAGTACATATGAAATGACCCCTGGAAAAAAGAAAAAAGGTAACAACCGACCACATTCATAACAATCTCCACATTACCACTCAAACTACACACATTCTCACAACATTTAAAACACGGAAGAAAAATCAAGAGTGAAGGTCTCCATAGTCAATGGGAGACCCCGCACTTGGTCGACGCGTTTCGGCGGCTCAGGGCCACCTTCTTCAGGACCACTTCCGTTAAAGGAACCCAAATGTCCAGGGGGTAAAGAGGAGCGAGGGTTGACACTATTGATGGCGATCTAGTGACGCAATCCAATTATAAATATCCTGAGGGTAGTATGACATCTAAAGATGATCCCTGTATAGGTGGCTGCAGGAGTAAATCGGATGATCTAAGAATCCTGAGGTAAGATTAGTCCTTGGCCTTCTATTTATTGATAAAAAACCACCAATAGTTGGGTCCCAGCTCTTTTAGGTAAAAATTATGTCCATGAGGTATTATTGTTCTATTTCGAATACTGGGAATGTTGCATCCAAGCTATGGCGCATCGGGTGAAATTTCAAACGGCGTTTGAAATTTCACCCGATGCGGTCACATGGAAGTCGAGTCTCATATTTTAGCAGGATGCGCCATAGCTTGGATGCAACATTCCCAGTATTCGAAATAGAACAATAATACCTCATGGACATAATTTTTACCTAAAAGAGCTGGGACCCAACTATTGGTGGTTTTTTATCAATAAATAGAAGGCCAAGGACTAATCTTACCTCAGGATTCTTAGATCATCCGATTTACTCCTGCAGCCACCTATACAGGGATCATCTTTAGATGTCATACTACCCTCAGGATATTTATAATTGGATTGCGTCACTAGATCGCCATCAATAGAGTCAACCCTCGCTCCTCTTTACCCCCTGGACATTTGGGTTCCTTTAACGGAAGTGGTCCTGAAGAAGGTGGCCCTGAGCCGCCGAAACGCGTCGACCAAGTGCGGGGTCTCCCATTGACTATGGAGACCTTCACTCTTGATTTTTCTTCCGTGTTTTAAATGTTGTGAGAATGTGTGTAGTTTGAGTGGTAATGTGGAGATTGTTATGAATGTGGTCGGTTGTTACCTTTTTTCTTTTTTCCAGGGGTCATTTCATATGTACTTGTCTTTAGTTATTTGATTTGTTATATATGTTTGACTGATTTGCATGCGTAGTAAGATTCTTGTGTTCTCTTCTTCAGTATTTATAAAAATTGTCTGTATAAAAATTATAAATTTAATTATGTCTGATGAATTTTCTGAAACAATGTTACTTGAAGTAAATTTGTGGAGCATATATTTATAAAAATGAAATAAATAATATATACCTTGTTGTAATATTGTAAGTTATGGTCTTGTTCTTGTCACCCACTTTGTAGCAACTGCATTTTTTCAATTATGTGGTAGATAAGGGATAACTGTTCTTTCTTGTTAGATCATTTCATTCCCCTCCTTCCCTGGCTTGTACTAGTCTTGAGGGGGTCCCATCATTATTGCTGATGGGATATTCTCCTCCCATGCCTGCTGTTTGCATACAGGGAGGTCCCACAAAAGGGGGCCAGCTTTACCCCCTTTGCATTTTCATTTGGGCACCCTTTAAGAGGGCTATTGTGTCAGGTGCTAGAGTCTTGGGAAAAGCCTCTCAAGGAAGCCAAGGTCATGGTGCTGGACAATGCCTGAGGTAGAGTACATGTACATAGCTGATAGGGAACTAGAGGCCAGCCAAGAGCTTATGAACCTCTAGTATGACCAAAGAGCTACTATGCCTTAGAACACTTCAGGACAATTGGTGTGGGAGCTAGAGCCTGTCACTCCCTGCACCCTCTAGGACAAGTGGGCTTGGCCCTATCCGATCCTGGAGAAGTTGAGTGAGCTTATCTACCTGGTAGACCTAACCAAGCCCAGGAGCATCCACCAGGTCCTGCATGTCAATAGGTTGAAACCGCGCCAGGACAGGGCAGACAATAGCATGCTGATGGTCACTGATGAAGGAAAAAAGGAGGAGACTGAGCCACTGCCAGATCTTCTCTCCTATAATGTGCAAGATGGATCAGAGAAGGGAGTTGTTCTCTATCCCAAATTGACAGACCAGAAGCACAGAGACTGCAAGCACATGCTGGAGCAGTTTGTAAGTCTGTTCTCTTTCATCCCAGATATACATGAAATTGACTTTGGTGACAGACTACCTGTCATAAATGAGCTAGACAGGTTGTCTGACCATTTCATAACCAGAATCAAGGTTGAAGTAGCTAAGATGCCGGAGTTTGGGGACCCCTTTGATAATCCATGGCCAGCGCAGTGGTGCTGGTACTTAAACCTAACCCACAAGAGGGAACAAACGAGTTAAGGTTCTGTGCAGACTATAGAGGATTGAATGCAGTCACTAAGATTATGCTCACCCTGTACCTAGAGCTGGTGAGCTCATTGATTGGTTAGGCATCAAAGTACCCGAGTGCATTTGATTTGACCTTAGGCTACTTGCAGATTGCCCCAGTCAAGGAGCAAAGGATAGGTCAGCATTCTGAACACCACGGCGGCATTAACAATTCAGTGTAATGCCCTTTAGATTACATTATGTACCTGCCACCTTCCAAAGGTTGGTGAACATGGTCTTGTATGGGTTGGAGCTGTACAGTGCAGCTTATCTGGATGATATAGCTGTGTACAGTTCCACCTGGGAGGATAACCTTGACTACCTGAAGGAAGTGCTTCAGGCCCTGAAACAGGTGGGTCTGACTACCAAGGCAAGTAAGTGCTAGATAGGACAGAGTTCAGTGGTGTACCTGGGTCACCTTGTAAGCCGTTAGTGCACAGCATGCTCGTGGGGCACCCGGTGCTAAATCATTCGTAGACAACCTGATTCTAGAGAGGTACAACCTCTCTAGCCCAAAATTCTAATAATTTCAGATCGGGAAGTTCCTACAACCCAGACACAAGTCAGGGTACACCTTGGTCTGGCTCAGTACTATATAGGTTTTGTTCAAAACTATGGGACCATTCTTATCTTATCTTATCTTAACAAGGTTTTATAAAGCACTCGCACACCCGGAGGTTTCATGGCACTGACCGACAAGAGCTATATGACTACAACCATTGTGACTCCCCTGACAGACCATGCTTCTAAAAATCAGCCCAAGAAAGTTATTTGGGGCCAGATGTAGGTAGATTCCATTTACCGATTCGAAAATACTGAATTTTACAGATTCGGTATTTTCGAATCTGTAAATGCTATGTAGCAAATCTGTCGGTAAAAATTACTGAATCGTTAAGACTCGGTATTTACCGAATCGGTATTTACTGACTCAGTAATTTCCATTCATTCCTATAGGCCTGGAGGCCCATAGGAATGAATGTCAATTACCGAATCGGTAAATACTGATTCAGTAAAAGGGGGAAAACATTTAAGGGTGGCAGGGTGTCACTTTGACACCCTGTTGCACCCCTCGATTGTGTATGAGTGCACATGTTGCAGACATACATGCCCAAAGGGCATCTATGTCTGCAACTTGGCACTGTTTTGGGGTGTTTTCGTTATTTACCACCAACTTGTAGTTGGTGGTAAATAACGAATCCTAACATGGGATAAGCACTCATTTAAGTGCTCCCTGCATTACGAATTTGTTAATTTACTGAATCGGTATTTAAGAAATCGGTAATTTACCGATTCCTTAAATTACAGATTCAGTAAATTACTAAATCGTTATTTTCGGCCCCTACATCAGAAAAGCCTATTATCGGTCGGTAATGGTTGAAATTAGTTACTTTTGGCCGTTACCGACCGGTAATAGCCTTCCTACATCTGGCCCTTGGACCCCAGACTGTCAGAAGGTCTTTGACACTCTGAAAGAGGTGATGTGTTCAGCACCAGTGTTGCTGGCCCTTGACTACACAAAGCAATTTGTGGTTCACCCGGATGCTTCAGAACAAGGGATTGAGGCAGTGTTTGCACAAGTAAATGAGGAGGGCTTAGATCAGCTAGTTACCTTTACTATCAGGTGACTAATCCCCAGAGAGCAAACATAATATGACATTAAGTGGGAAGCTTTTCTTGTGGTCTGAGAAATAAAAGTGCATAATTGCTAATGGAAGAAAATCTTAAAGTGGGGAATCTAGTACTGATACGAGCATCCCTTGCAAAAGATACATATGGCAAAAATGATAATAAATGTCCCTAACCGACCCCCAACAATGAATCAAGAAAATCACTGTCAGACGCACTCTACCTCAAACTATATGTGTGTCGCTAGTAAATTTCACTTACACAAGAAAATGCATCAACAGCCTGATATGTCTAGATTACAATGAAATATGCGAACAAAACATCTGAAAAAAATCAGTCATGGTGCTAGTAAAGGAAAGTGCCTAGAGTTAGAGATGTGATATATTTATATAGTCACAGTTGAAAACATGAATAGCTTTGTTTTTATAAAGATGTGAGTTGTTAAGCATAAATCTTTATTTTAGTTAAGCCTTGTTTAATTACTAATTTAATTTAGCAATGGTTTTAACATTGAGTTTACAGTTTTCTATTTAGACCCTAAACACATTTTAGGTTCTTTTTAGACTTATTTTGTTGTCATTTTCTGTGATGCACATTCCTCTAAACTCACTCCTTGTGATGCCATTGATGTCAAATATCGTGTGAAATTACTTCTTGACATGGCATTACTTATTGAGTGCCTTGAAGTATGTCTCGCCTAACCAATGGTTGAGAAATAAAAAATACAACGTAGCCCTGGACCACAAAGAATATGGACCCCTTATTTGAAGCTTTTGTGTACACTTGTCGACATAAAGGAAGAGCAAATGGAAAAAACAATAAACATGGAACCTTCACGGGGAGTGACGCTGTATTTCTCATCATTCATCTTCAAAGGAATCCCTGGATTTCACACCATCCATTTTCACAGGAAGTGACTTAACAGGAATTCCCATCACAGCAGGATGTGACATCACATGATTTCCCATCATCCATCTTTACAGGAAGTGACATAACTAGATTTCTCAAAAATCCATCAGCACAGGAAGTTACATCCCTGGTGTAACAATTAAAAGTCCAAAATCCAGTATATGAAAATAGGTTTGATTTATTGTAGCTTACTTCAATGTTAAGTTAATAATAAAGAGATAAGTAGATGAAATTGTAACCCCACCAGGAGCAGATAACCTCCTGCTCAGCCTCCAGGTAACTGATAAATCCCTTGAACAGCAACAGGTAGAATCCTGGATGACATCACAGAGACATGACATAGACTAGCAGACACCAACACTAAGAAAGGACAAAGAGGGAGGAAAAGCAGGATGAAACACCTGGTTTCCCACCAAAATTGACTTTAAAAAAGAACCCAAGTATGAGGACAGATTTCCATCATCCATCTGCATAGGAAGTGCCATCATTTGATTTCCCATCATCTATGTGCTCACCCTCACAGATCCTACTTTATCATGGCCACAGTACCCTCTTGCTCACACAGTCAGTCCTGCAACCACAGACACAACACTCCACATTTGCATACATGCTCCTCAAAAACTGCTCACTCACCAAACAAGCCACAGAGATCTTGGACCTGTTGCACAACAAAAAACTCACACCTACCTTTCCTCACGGAAACCTGACTGAACCCTGTATGAGCACCTGATATTGCCAGAGCCCTCTACAAGATCACCAGGCAAGACAGACTTTAGAAACCCAGAAGCAAAATCGCCATCATCCTCTAGAACAGTGGTTCCCAAACTTTTGACTCCTGAGGACCCCCACTGAATCACTACTGGAAGCCGGGGACCCCCAAGCAATTTGTACAATTTCAATAAAAAAAAAAAAAAACAGTAATTTGCAAAAAGTACACAGCAAACAAATACTGGCATTACTAAAGCTTTTATTATTTACAGTGTGTGTTAAGTTGGTAATGCGAAGATCTGACCGTCGCCACATTGGTTTTGCACTCTCTTCAGTGCTCTTTGGGCAAGATAATCCGCAAGTTCATGCATATAAACTGACTGCCAATGTATTTGTTTTAAAAAATGGGTGGCACTCGGGGACACCACCACATCACTCGGGGACACCACCACATCACTCAGGAACACCACCACATCACTCGGGGACACCACCCACATCACTCGGGGACACCACCACACCACTCGGGGAAACCACCACACCACTCGTGGACACCGCCACACCACTCGGGGACACCGCCACACCGCTCGGGGACACCGCCACACCACTCGGGGACACCGCCACATCACTCGGGGACACCGCCACATCACTCGGGGACACTACCACATCACTCAGGGGCACCACCACATCACTCTGGGGGACACCAGCACATCACTCAGGCCAACCACATCATCACTCAGAACCACATCATCACTCAGAACCACAACAGCACTGTCCTTTCTTGCTACCAACAAGCATTGCCATAGCCGATAGGACTCGATTTAGGAAAGTGTATGCTATTGTCTTTGTGAATAACAATGCTATTAATTTATATATTTTCAAAGCCAACACATATTTAAAAAATGTGTCATTTACAATACCAATAGCTCACACTTTCCTAATGCGAGACCTATTGCATTGTAAATGCTTGTTTAAATGATTCTTATGCTGTGTGTGTCAGACTGGACTGTAGGGAAACTTGCAGATAGAGAGACAGAACTGTGCTCATAGTTGTTGAATGTCACTCCTAATCACAGACTTGATGCTTCTCACCACGCTCGTGTATTTTCTTCATGATAAACCCACGTGTAAATGTGCAATAATAATCATTAACTCATATTCTGTGGGCACGGTTAGTGTCGCTCCGGGTACTGCACCGGGGACACTTGGGAGATGTCACGCTTTCCCACGCGTGGTGTGAGCATCTTGTTCCACAGGCTTGCTCTCAGTCCTATTACTGACTGTTGCACTTTTTAAAGAGAGAGAAGGTATGTAAAGCGCTCTGATACCTACGGGTAAAGCTAGCCATATATAACACTTTTAAAATTAAAATTAAGGCACAGGGAAGTCCCCACCACAACGTTTACGTAAGTGCTATTCTTAACCTCTGACTCTGACTCTCAGCTGGATCAAACTGAGGAATGTGAAGAAAGTGGTTGTCTGTGGAAACTGCTACAGCGCATCAATCCTGAAGCCATGAAATCCTAGGCCTTCGTTATACTAGTTTATAGTCAAGTGTGCAGCAGATGAAAAGACAAGAAGTAAAGGGGAAGGGTCATCAGTAAAGAAGATTGTTCCTGGAAATATACAGTCACTACTGGGTATGGTTTAAGAAGCTTTTGCAGTCAGCGAAAGGAAAAGATTAAAATGCATGAATCATTTTAACTTCAGGGCAGTTGTGACAAGAGCACTTATTTACAAATATAATTACTCATCTGGTATCCTGTAGTCCTGAGTGGATGCATCACAGAGTTTAGATTGCTTTCAAATATACCCACACAAACACGCGCACACAAATGAAACACTTACATGCAGATCCAGCCTCCAATGCTCTTCGATCTCGCCACAGAGCTGCTTTCAGGGCAAATGGGGACGGATAGCCGAATGCCCTGGGCCTGGTCACAAACAGAACAGGAAACGCAGGCACTCCTGTGAGAGCTCGACGTCGGGTGATGGGCACAAGTAAATAACACAATATAAGGGCAATCACCCTTCAGCTTGCACCTATAGCTGAAGGGTGATTGGCCAGATTTCACTGCTGCCTTGCCGCCAAGGCCCCAGGCGCCAGCAACATTCACACCTCTCTACAGTACTGTGCGCCTGGGGGCCAGATTGTATTGCAGTCT
Organism: Lissotriton vulgaris; assembly: GCF_964263255.1. NCBI lineage: Eukaryota > Metazoa > Chordata > Amphibia > Caudata > Salamandridae > Lissotriton > Lissotriton vulgaris. The sequence goes on along the minus strand of NW_028241493.1, from coordinate 98,100 downwards.
TGCTCCCCGGCGCCAAGTACATTCACACCTCATAAGCCTTTTGTTTTTTTACCGACTTTAGGCACTCAAGTCCTGCGGACCCCCTGGGAATTTCTCACAGACCCCTGGGGGTCCGCGGACCACACTTTGGGAAACGCTGCTCTAGAATGTCACCAGATGCACCATCTACATGGACATGCCAATCCAGCATGGAACACCTGCCATTCAAGCTCAATATCACAACCAACTTCACCTCAAGTGCCATTCTCATCAACATACCACTGGGACCAACTTCAATTACACCATCACAGACTTCGTCATACCACTCGCCCGTGAAGCAATTAAAGACATCCTACCCGGAAACCTGGACTTCCACCTGGAAGACCACATCAACCCCAACTCAAAAGCACTTGAGGACCTTGGAAGCCTGAACCTCACCTAATGAATAAATGGATTTAACTACATTAAAGTCAAGGAGTTTTGCCAGGATAAGGAGCTGACTGCCATAAGGAGCATCAAGGAAGCAGAGCTCCAGAAGGCTTTAAGGGCATGGGCAGAGGTCCACCTGGTGCCCCCAGACAATGATGAAGAGGACTTAGTTGATGAAGAGGAATTGGACCAAGACTCACAGGAATTTGAGATTCCACCCAAAGAAAGGAGCAGTGTGTCATCCAAAGGCCTGTCTCCATAGGACCTGGAGGATAGGAGGTAGGAGAGAATGTTTAAGCTAGAGCCTACGAAAATGTATTTGGAGAAAGAGCACATTTTGGAGGAAAAGAGAATGGCTCATGAGATATACCTCAGGCAGATGTACATCAAAGCCATGGAAGTGGAGTCCAGCATTAATAGTGACAGCATACATGCAGTGTCCACTGGAGAAAGAAAGGTTTGTATTCCAAAGGATATGGTACCCAATTATGGGGGATGACATTGATTGATTCTAAGCCTATGAGGTGGCTCTAAGGGAAACAAGGTTCCTAAGGAGTAGTGGTGGGTAGCTCGTGTAGATAAATGCCAACAGTGGGGAGGGACGCACTCCTGCACTAGAGGTAGAGGACCACACACAATATACTCTCATGAAGGCCATCCTTATCAATACATTTGGGTTGACCCCTGAGAGATATAGACAGAGATTCAGGAGCAGCCACAAACTTCCCACTAAGATCTGGGTGGATGTCCTAGATTATTCCAGCAAGACACGGAAGGTCTGGGTGAGGAGGAGCAAGGTAGATGATTTCAATGTGCTGTCAACCTAATTCTGAGGGAGCACATTCTGGATATATATGTTTTAAAGAGATGTGACAAAACCTGGTTGATAGCCAGCAGATTCATCCCAGGAAGCTTGCTGAGGAGGCGAACCTCTGGGTCAGTGCCAGAATTTCAAAAAAGGTACCTGGGCATGACACCAGGAAGGGTGGTTCAGGTTCCCTCCAGCAGAGTGAGGGGGAGATCAAAGGGGAGCCAGACAAGTCTCAGGGTAATGGGGAAGGAAAAGGTTTCTATGTCCCTTCTGAGAAGAAAGAGGGAGGTTCTGGTAGGCGGTGGCCCAGGGAGCCCCTTTTCCAACCAAGATGCCTAGATTGTTGCCAGCTAGGACACAAGCAGGGAGACTCTTGTCTCTCTATACATACCAATCACTGGTGGAAACTTTACAGGAGAACCTATGTGGCCTTTGAGGTACGCAGCCCAGGGGCATGAGATAGACCATGCAATGATCTCCCTCAACTGGCTGATAGACTCAGAAGGTGAGCTACTAATCCCTGAGGGTGGGAGTCGTAATTTTCAACAGGTGACGGTGAATGGGGAACCTATCACTGCTCTGAGGGACATTGGGGACATTGGGGGTAGACCATGGTAGTGGAAAGACTGATTTCCCCAGAGAAGTACACCGGTCAGGTGTATAGGTTAACTGAGGCCCAGGAGCAGGACTTTGTTTGCCCGAAGGCACTAGTATCCCTGGAGAGGGGAGGTGACCCAGAGGAGGTTCAAAGTTAGTCCCCAGATGCTCTTTGACGGCATTCTGGGGAATGAGTTGCCACCAGTGATAGCACTAGGAGGGGCGGTTGCCCCAGGCACCCTGAAAGGTCAACTATCTGGGCATACCACTCCCAGGAGAAGCATACTGAAAGCCAGTTGGAGAAGCAATGCGAAGAAGGCCTCAACCCTGAATATTCAGCCTAAGGGTACAGACCCTGAATTGAAGGACCAGTTTCAGGATACAACTCCTGGACTTATGGTGGGTAGAAGGCGGTAATCGTGCAAAACTCCTGGGGCTATGGCCACTCACTTTGAAAAACCACAGAGGTCGGAGACCCCTGGATGGCCAGGGGCCTGAATCTTGACACTGAGAGCTGTCAGTGGCCTCTGTTGGTTGTTGTCCATATGGACAGAATTCTCCTTGAGTTGGGACAGACGTCTGATCCAAGGGGTGGAATGGGACTCATCACCTTGTTGGCCATGGCGGTACTGTCTACCTACTGGAATGCATCTGTGAGCAAGTTAAGTTTAGGTACTGCACAGATGGAATCCACAGGTGAGGAAAATTGGTTCCACAAGGGTCGGGTCAGTAGCCCCTGAGAGTATAGCCAGATGGATCCAACTCGGTTTAGAGAGGCACAGAACTGGCAAGAGCCTCTGCAGTAGTGGGCCATTGTCCATGGACAATCGCCTTGGAAGTCCACCAAGTCACTGATTAGTCTACCCTGGTTTTAGGCTGGAGGGGGGTCGTGTTAGAAAATGGCCCTCTCTCCAGGGTCACCCCAAATATGTTGTATTCCACCTCATCGTCTTCTGACCTCGTTGTTTATGGCTTTAGGACTCTGAGCACTTTACCAATGTTAAACAGTGCTTAAGTGCATGTGCTCTCTCCTCTAAACATGGTAATATTGGCTCATACCCAATTGATATATTTAATGTACTTATAAGTCCCGAGTAAAGTGCATTCATGTGCCTAGGGCCTGTAATTGAAATGCTACTAGTGGACCTGCATCACTGATTGTGCCATACACTTTAGTATTCCTACAAAACGTAGCTGAGGACAGCAACTGCAGAGCCTGTGTGGGCAGTTTACATTGCCATGTGGACTTGGCATTTAAAACCTCTTGTCAAGCCTGAAATTCAGCTTTTATTGCACATAAACCCCGAAGGTGGGCCCTAGGTATTCCATAGGGCAGGGTGCTATGTACATGGTAGGACATGTACTTTTAAGTTTTATATGTTCTGGAAGTGGAAAACTGCCAAATTCATTGTTTACTACTTTGAGCCCTACCCCTCCTATAGTCTAACATTGGATATACCATGTTACATCTAATAAGTGTAATTCCTAGTTGGAAGTAGGTGGAGCGGTCATGTTTAGTACCTAAGGAATTGCAATGATAAATCCTCTTTAATGGTAAAGTTGAATTTATCATTCAAATTCCAAAAATGCAATTTTTAGAAAGTTGAAACTCTGAGAAAACCTAGCTACTGTTTCGTTGTACTGCTATTTAATTTAAACATATACACTACAATAGCCAAAGTCAGAATCCTCTTTGATCTGGCTATTTATTTAACCTTTTTCTTTTGCATTCCAGAACTGCTTTTGAGTTATTTCATAAGTGTCTGAGTCAAAAGGAAAGACTTGTTCATAATTACACTAAACCAAATACACAAATAATAATTCTGTGACAAAAAATGTGTAATATTTAAAACATACAATAATGAACTATTCTTTTTACACAGTCATTTTTCCAGTTGACCCTTTAAGTTTAACAATTATACAAAAAGGGGCAAAAGTGCCAATCTCATCAATTTTCTGAAAATGCCGACACGTTTCAAGTCCCAGTGAAACTCATGGGGCCTTCATCAGGGCTTCTTAATTTCTAGTCTGGATTATTGTGTAGATGAGATCTGCTGTGTACAGCTTATATTCACCAGTTTTTGGGTTAACCATGGGCGGTGTCTTTCCTTTCATCTAAATAAGTCTCGAGTAATGTTTGCTGGGCTCTTCACAAAAATTATTTCCTGATTATTGACAGCCAGCGTCTATTCAGAAACAGAAAAAGCCCTGCAGTGAATGGGAGAGGAGAGAAGGCTGCAAGCAAGGATACACACCTGAAATGGAGAGAAATATCCGGAAAGTTTTCCAAACGGTACTCGTTAACAGCGTACCTGAAATGGGAGACGCCGGCTGTTCATAATCAGGAAAGATTTGTTTTGAAGAGCCCTGCAAACATTACTCGTGGCTTGTTTAGACCAAAGGAAAGACGCCACCATTTATGATTCAGCCTCCCAGGCGGGGCACACCCTTGACGGGATTTTTTCCAACGATCCCAGACTAGAAGTCGGTCTACCGGTACCAATTACATGGTCTGACCATCTAGCAGTCCCGCTGTCTCTAAACATCCCCTGTCCTGATGCTACGGTTGACATTGGCAAAAAACAAGCTAAAAGGAGCTTCAAAAATTTTACTAAGGAGGCTCTTGCCCCTTTTATTCGTAACATCAGTATTTCTACTAAGCAGAAGGTGGATGAATCGGCTCAGGATCTCACTGATGCTATTATTAGAGCCGCTGATGAACTAGCCCCCCCCTCCCTGAAATCTGCAGCTAGACAGAAGCCATCTGCCCCCTGGTTTTCTGCCGATCTGAGGCTGCTCAGACAAAAATGTAGACAGAAGGAACGTGGCTGGCGCAAATCTTGGGATCAAAAAGATAGAGAAGGCTATAAGAGTCTACTACGGGAGTATAAAAAGAGAGTCATTAAGGAAAAACAGGACTATTTTTCCAACCTTACCTGTTCGTTAACATCCTCCAAAGAACTTTTTAAAATTGTAGACTCCCTTTGCTCTCTTCAGGTTCCTGACCCAGTAGTTGCTTCCCAGGAGCTATGTGATGACATATCAAACGTTTTCTACAAAAAGATTGACGATATTTACATAGCCCTAAAGTCGCAGAGGAATTTGCTCAGTTCGGAGGATTCCTCGCAAATTACACGACTGGAAGCTTGGAATGAAGACTCCCCTCAGTCCCTTGAACACTTCCCGGCTCTTACGTTAGAAGATCTTAACAGCCTGCTGGATAAAACTAAATCTTCATCCCCCCTTGACCCAGTGCCCCTTAAGGTACTCAAGAACTGCAGAGAGATCATTCTTCCCCCGATGCTTGAGGTAATGAATGGAGCCTTGGAACAGGGCATTTTTCCATCACTTTGGAAGAGAGCCATCGTAAAGCCGCTTCTGAAAAAGACCACCTTAGACCCTGGAGTGCTGAAGAATTTTAGACCCATCTCTCTACTGCCAGCCCCTGCTAAGATGTTGGAGACCCACCTCAATTTCCATCTCTCAAACTTCCTCGACGCCTCTGGCTTCTTGGATGGGTCCCAACATGGCTTTAGAAAGCTACATAGCACGGAGTCTGCCTTGACGAAAGTCATGGACAACATCCGCAGAAAAGTAGATTTGGGTCTCACCACCGTACTGGTGCTGCTTGATCTTTCAGCAGCTTTCGACACCCTGTCTCCCCTGACTTTAACATCTAGGTTAAGGGAGGCAGGGGTAGTTGGACCAGCGCTCAGCCTCCTGAGCTCCTTTTTACAACATCGAGAGCAGCGTGTCATGCTAGGTGAATTCCTCTCCCCTGCCAAGTCTTTGCAATGTGGGGTGCCACAGGGGTCGGCATTGAGTCCGACCCTGTTCAACATCTACGTGGCCCCCCTTGCAAGACTGGTAAGATCTCAGGGGATGGAGGTAGTGTCGTATGCTGACGACACGCAGATTATGGTATCCCTGACCCACTCTGTTAGTGAAACTGCTTCTAACTTTAGGGCCTGCATGCAACTTGTTGCAGAGTGGATGGTTTCCAACTCCCTAAAGTTGAACGGGGACAAGACAGAGGTCCTGGTCTTTGGCAAGGACCAGGACATATGGTCAGGTGACTGGTGGCCTCCTTCTTTAGGTAGCTGCCCTATACCTACCAAATCTTCTAGAAACCTAGGCGTCATCTTTGACACCCAGCTCTCCATGGAGCTACAGGTTAACAGAACGGTGGCGACCTGTTGGGGTGTCATCAAGACCCTGAAAAGGATCATGCACTATCTGTCCCCACAGGCGCGGAAACAGGTGGTGATTGCCCTTGTTGGCTCAAGGCTTGATTACTGTAACTCAGTGTACGCCGGGGCCAACAAGGGCTTGCTTCAGCGTTTACAGGTCATTCAAAACGCTGCAGCGCGGTTTGCTCTCGCTTTGCCCTGGCTGGCATCTATGACCCTAGCGAGGAAGAACCTCCATTGGCTCCCCATTCCTTCAAGGATCACTTTTAAACTCCTTTGCCTTACATATAAGGCTTTAACTGCAGGCTTGGCTGATGCCCTTGGTTCATTACTTACCAGATATGTTCCGAGTAGATGTCTACGATCCAGCGAGCAACACCAACTGGTAATTCCCAGAGCCAAGAAGGCTAGATGGGGGTCCAAAGCTTTCTCCATATTGGCACCTCTGATGTGGAATTCACTCCCCCTTGAAATCAAACTACTTCCTTCCCTTGACCTCTTTAGGAAGTCACTGAAAACTTGGCTCTTTATTAAGGCATACCAGTAGGCTCTGTTTCTGTCTGTCAACAGCTTTTTATTTGGTTTAGGCGCCTTGACGCCCACTGGGCATAGTTGCGCGTTATAAATAATATTTCATTCATTCATTCAACAAAACTAGAAATTACTAAGCCCTAATGAGAGCCCAATGAGTTTCACCGGGACTTGAAACGCATCAGCATTTTCTGAACATTTGATGAGATTGGCACTTTTGCCCCTTTTTGTACAGTTGGTAAACTTAAAGGGTCAACTGCAAAAACTATTGGGTAAAAAGAATAGTGCATTATTGTATGTTTTAAATGTTACACATTTTTTGTCACAGCATTATTATTTGTGTTTCCTTTACATTCAGACACTTATGAAATAACTTAAAAGCAGTTCTGGGGGCGTGGCCAAGATGGCGGTGGGGGGTGGCCACGATGGCGGACTGAACAGACGTTAAGCATGGGCGAATTTTGCGAATCTGGCGTTCGCGAATTTGCGTATTTGCGAACTCGCAATCTGCAAAATCCGCGAATTCTCGCGAATTTGCAGATTTTTTTTGTGTTCGCGAGGGTTTCTGCCAGTTTGCGAGGGTTTTGTACCATTTCGCAATTGCGAACTTACGTGTCGGCTCGCAATGGTCGCGACTATGTTGTGTCTACATCTGGTTCATCATCACAGGTTCCCAGCACCCTCTGTTTCACCACTGCCACCCTCTGTTTCACCCATGCCACCCTCTGGTACATCAATGCCACCCTCTGGTTCATGATCACTGTAGATTATGGGGTGGAAAAGCAAGCACACCTGCCCTGCTTCAACTGACATGAATTAATTTGGGATTGATTTATTAATGTGTCACTGTTTTAAAATTCCAGTCTGTCACCTGCTTCCGTATCTGTAATTTGCTTTCTGTTGCAGTGCAATTTTTTTTCCAGGACCTTTGTGGCCGACTTGTAGCTATTCTATGAGCCTGCTGTAAGGGTCAGAGCAGGGTCATACAGTTGTTGCAACTAGCAACCGAATTCTGGAGGGGCCCCAGTCAAGAAGCACTACAGGGAATGGTTACTATTACTAATGATGAGTTTGAACTTTTGCACTTGCTGAGTGCTTTCAGTTTTGCAAAATTCGTTTTTCTGCAGAACAGCAACTGTAATGCCCCAAACAAACATAGGCAACTGAACTCTGGAGGGGGCCCTCAGGAAGTACTACAGGGAATGGTTACTAATGATTAGTGAACTTTTGCACCTGCTGAGTGCTTTCTGCAGAACAACAACTGTAATGCCCCAAACAAACTTACTTATGAAAGTTGATTTCTAATCCAAAAGTGATCCAAAGAGAGTCAAAAGGCCTCAAATCCAAAAAAGTGCAGGCAAATGTCAACCTGAGGAGTTATTCTGATAAAAATCATCATTTTCAGAAGGTCTATGCTGCTTGCTAGTGGATTTCTTGTGCAGAATTGCAAATTTTGTAATTTCGCGAGTGCGAGATTGTTGCTGCCCGCCGCACCTACATGTTTGCAATTGCGAACTCTCGATATGCGTCACTAAACTCCTGCGGGATCACGCAGCAAGATCCAAAATGGCGCAGCACTCGCAAAATATAGAGAAAAACAACTCGGCAAACGCTGAATGACGGTAAGTGAACGCTGCACCCGCAAAATTGTATCACCAAGAAAAAGAAATCCGCTGCGTGCGAATTTGAGGATTTTCGGTAAATTCGCGAGCGTTCGCGGAAAGCGAATTTACCGAAAATCCGCAAAATCTGCGAGCGGAACGGATTTTCCGCCCATGCTTTACAGACGTCCGATCGGAGGCTCCCCAGCCCTAAACCCCGTTAGCCCCTAAATAATCACGAGACACATCCCCCCAGCCTTCCAGTGCTGTCTTGCCACTGTCCAATGCGGCCCCAGCCCCTGTTTTGACCGACACCTGGACTGTTGTGGCTGCTGACGAGCCGGAGTAAACGCGACCGACCCAGGGCTCTGCTGCCCATGGGGTGGTGGCCGGGGAACGCTTGCCGGAAGGGAGCAGCTGGCGGACAGTGCCTGAAATTTGACACGACTGGTGGAGGCGGGGGGCCCCCCCAGAGGACTGCCCAAGCACGTCGGAGGCCAAGGGAAGGCTAGCGGGGCCTGCTGCATTGATGACGGGAGAAGCCCCGTGAGGAAGGTGGCAAGACGCAATAATAGAGGCCCTGGTCACGGGCCTGCACGGTGCTCACAAAACGCCCAAGTAAGTGCTGGGATTTGGAAGCGCCCCCTCGCCCGCAGTCCCTGGTTCACGCTCACCTGAAGGGGCTCCCATCCCCGGCCCTGCACTGCACCGAGAGTTACGGACCCAAGGAGGCGGCCGCTGCATCGGAGCGCTCGCCGCCAAAATTGAGGCCCCGGTCTGGGCCTATCTGGAGAAATCGAGGCACCCACACAGAGGCCTGTGCTGTCTGTTGCCTAGCCTCGGAGCCCCATACAGCTCACGGCCCCCAGAGCACTGAAGAGCCAACCCGGGGGACGGTGACCAACGAGAGACGCCCTAGGCCGGGTCTGGGCCCGGCTCTGGGGATGTGCTGAAATCAAGGTCCAGGCTTTGGGGCCTACTGCGGAGGACGCCCAGCAACACGCCTACCGGCGACAGGGGACCCGGCTGAGCCACACTGCCAGCCCGGGGGTGAAGAAGGGGGACTGTGCTGTCTGCTGCCTAGCCTCGGAGCCCCATACAGCTCACTGCCCCCAGAGCACAGAAGAGCCAACCCGGGGGGTGGTGACCAACAAGAGACGCCCTAGGCCGGGTCTGGGCCCGGCTCTGGGGATGTGCTGAAATCAAGGTCCAGGCTTTGGGGCCTACTGTGGAGGATGCCCAGCAACACGCCTACCGGTGACAGGGGACCCGGACGAGCCACACTGCCAGCCCGGGGGTAAAGAAGGGGGACCATCGCCATAGGGTACCAGCGCCTCATTCAGACAAGATCCGCTTTGGGGTGGGGTCTTTACCATCACCTCTGAATGCCCGCAGGAGCGCTCCCTCCCCGCAAACCGCAACCACCACCCAGGGAACAACCATAATAGGACACAGCTATCTGGGCTGGTGGGACTTTGAGCCAAGCTGCCGATAGGAACAAGAGTGTGAGCCCAACAGCTCGCCTCACACGAAGGCCGCCACAGCTCACGCGGAAGATCTTCTCTGGGATACCTCGTCCCTACATCGGGACCGCCAGAACCCTACCTACGGACAGGACCTACCCCATTGCAAAGGACCTGAACAGGGGGCACCCACAGCCCAGCATACTGGCCCTCGGCTTACACTTTGGGGCGCCCACTCACCGATCCTGAGGACGCAGAGGGCCCGGGCCCGACTAGTACGCTAGGACACACCCGGTGACTCATGCTTAGCGAGGCTACGGACTCCGGCGCGGACTCACGGGATAGACGCACCCGGCCCTCCGCGACACGTACGAAATGGCTACCGTGGGACGCAAAGGCTCTCGCAACATCGTGGACATGCTCCACAAAAACGCTCCAAAAGTTGAGAAGACCCAAGAGACACCGCCTCCGAAGGCACCTGTTAGCCACCAAGCCCAGGACAACGCGTCTGCCCCATCACAAAAGCATTCCTTGCCTCCCTTTTCAACACCCTGAGGGACGACTTCCAGGCCCTGAAGCAGGAATTGGCAGGGGAGCAGCGGGAACTCCGCCGGGTTTTGGACGGCCTGGGGGAGCGTGTGGCAGCGGTGGAGGAGGCAGACCAAACTCGCAGCACGGAGGTAGAACAACTCCTACAAGAGATCATCCGTCTCCAGGAACAACAGGTAGACCTACAGGCGCACTCCGAGGACCTGGAGAATCGCTCTCGGAGGAACAACATACGGGTCCGGGGAGTCCCGTCAAAATCCGAGGGGAATAGCGTGGTCACCTACCTTCAAGAGCTGTTTCAAGAGATCCTTGGGGAATCGGGTGAGTTCGACATCCGCATCGACCGAGCACACAGAGTCGGAATGACGTGGCGGGCCCCGCCCCGCCCCCCGGACATACTGGCCTTCCTCCTCGACTTCGCACTGAAGGAACGCATCTTGAGGGGAGCCCGAGCGAAACCCCCAATCCAGTTTCGAGGGGACCCTGTGGCCCTTTTCCAGGACCTCTCGGCCATAAACCTGCAGAAATGCAAGGCCTTTAGAACCGCCACAAACTTTCTGAGAGACAACGGAGTGCCATACTCCTGGGGCCATCAATTCCGCCTCATCTTCAAATGGAAGAGGTCTCTGCATCAACTTAGATCTCTCCAAGACACCTGCGAGTTGTTAGGCGAGTTGTTGGGCATCCAGCAATACCAGAAGAAAGCAGATTAAGAGATGCCTCACCTGGTAGACTACAGGACGGAACCACACGACGCATCGGAGGAGGGTGGCAGACCGTAAGACGCCCAGGTCTCTCCCGAGGCCTGACTCCACCACAGCTGCTCAGGAACGAGAGGCGGTGATACAGGAGGTGGTGGAAACACGGCGACCAAACTGTAAGAGGCTGATAAAGGGGAATATGCTTCTTTTACCATAGCTACACATGGGGGGATGGGCGGGGGGGGCGCTGAGTTAGCCGCCGCCACGGTACCCACTACATTGACTCTCTACAGACCTGAACATTGTTTGGATAGGCCCAAAACTATGAGTAGCAGTTTTCTGCGGGATTGTTCTATGGGGGTTGGGGGAGAGGGGATGGAGGTTGGGGGGGGAATGGTTGAAGTTGGGGTAGGTAGTTGGGGGAACAGACCGGGGTTGGGACTGAGGGTGGGACCCAGTGTGCCAGGGAATTTTAAGGGGCTACTTCGCCCTTCGTTTCATCATTGGCTCCCTCGGGTAAATTGGCATCACCTAGCTCAGGGTCTCCGTGCTCTCCCATGATGGAGTCCAGTTTGAAGGTACTAACTCTTAATGTTAATGGCCTGAACAATCCGATTAGGTGAAGGGCTGTGATCTCATACTTGGAGAATTCCGATGCCGACATGTACTTACTGCAAGAAACCCATCTCTTACTCTAAGATTGGCATAGGATGTGCTCGCGCGCTTTCCCTCAGCAGTTCTTTTCCTCGCTCCTGACCAAGAAGGCAGGTGTTGGCGTTTTGGTCTTCAGAGGCTTCCGCAGCTGCATGGGGGACAAGGTGGGGGAGATTAAGGGCAGATTGCTAGCACACACTTTCCTCGTGGGGGGACAGCGCTTTACTATTGCCTCATTCTACGCCCCGAATTCTGGTCAGGAATCCTTTTTGAAACAAGCCGCTTCCGAATCCCTTCAATCCCTTAACTCGCCTCTGCTCTTCGGGGGGGACCTCAACTTAGTAATGGACTCAAACATGGACAGGTCAGGCCATCGGTTTGGGGACACAGGAGCCATAACAGTAGGGATTAGCTACGCGACAAAGGTCTTGTGGATCTATGGAGATCCTCCCACCCCACCGCATCACACTTCATGTTCTACTCCTACGTTCACCACACTTATGCCAGGCTAGACCACTTCTTGGGCTCCTCTGAATTGCTCCCCATACTTAAAGACATAACCATTACCCCTGCATCATTATCTGACCATGACGCTGTGGAACTAACACTACAGGTCTCTAGGTCCACCCGCCCTCCTGGTACTTGGTGGCTGCGAGAGACCCTACTACAAGGACCGGACGTTACCAAACAACTACACGCATGCCTCACCGACTATATGGCCACTAACGGCATTTCCGGGACCCCAGTGACTGCCCTGTGGGGAGCCTTGAAGGCGGTGGCCCGAGGCGAGCTCATTGTCATCGCAGCAGCAGAGGCCAAGGACCATAAAGAGAAAAGAGACGACCTCACAGCTCGGGTCTCTGAACTCGAGAGGGTCCACAGCCGCAACGGCGCCCCACGGGTTTTTAAATAATTGAAGGCCGCCAGGGCCCAACTGGCCAGCTTAGACACCGACTGTGCGGAATTCGCAGCTCTGCACCTCCGCCATTCTTACTACGTCGGGGGGAATAAAACAGGCCGCTTGCTTGCTAGTGCCCTGAGGGCGAAGGCTCAACGCTTCCAGATCACTAGCCTGATAGATGACTTCGGTCGGACATCTCAGGTGAGACCCAGATTGCGGAGGCGTTCAAGACGTGCTATGCTACATTGTACAAGGCGGACTCTGTCTCATCGGTGGATGTTAGTAACTATCTAGAATCTGCAAATATAACGGAGCTGTCTCAGGACAATGTGGACTCATTGGACGCCCCTATCTGCCTGGACGAAGTCCTAGCTGCTATCTCCCGTCTCCGCCCTCTTAAATCCCCGGGGCCAGACGGATTCTCATCCGGGTTTTATAAAACTTTGAGCCAGTTGTTAGCTCCGGTCCTTACCCGGCTCTTCAACTCCTTCGAGGGACCGAGCTCTATTCCTCCAGATATGCTGGTGGCCGAGATCATTATGCTACCTAAACCAGGCAAAAAGCCTACACGCTGCCCTGCGTTCCGCCCCATATCCCTACTTAACATGGTCCTGAAGATCTTTACAGGGATCTTAGCTGCGCGCCTAGGCCTGTGCCTGCCTGGAGTTCTGGAGCCAGATCAAACTGGCTTCGTCCCAAATCGCCAAGGCAGCGACAATACTAAACGTATACTGCACCTGATTGATAAAGCCCACTTCCAGAGCTCGGACTCAGCGTTGTTGGCTATCGACGCGGAGAAAGCGTTTGACCGAGTGGACTGGCTCTACCTCCAGCAAGTCCTGCGATGCTTCAGGGTGGGAGATCGCTTTCAAGCCTGGATTGCGAGCTGCTACTACCGTTCTCAGGCCCGCGTCCGCATAGGCGGTCTGCGCTCCGACCCTTTTGAGATTCAGAGGGGCAGGAGGCAGGGGTGCCCCCTTTCGCCCCTCCTATCCGCCCTCTATGTAGAACCTCTAGCGCAAAAGATCCGTGACAATCCCAACATCCATGGGATGACCTTCGGTCAGGAGCCCCACACGATACGTCTCTATGCAGACAACATCATCGCCGCCCTGGATAGCCCAGACTGCTCCGTCCCCGACTTTCTAGCGGAACTGGAAGCCTTTTGGGCCGTCTCCGGCTTCAAAATCAACAAAGGGAAATCCCTTATATTACTCTTGGGCAAGAATGCCCAAACGCACACCTCTCCACCTGCCTATGGCGGAGGAATCCCGTCAGCAGCAGAGCTTCCCTACTTGGGCGTCACGCTTACTGATTCCACAGCCTCTACGCTAACTCTCAACTATACGGCCCTGTCCTCCCGCATCCGATCCGACTTTGCACGTTGGGCCAAACAGCCACTCTCCCTACAGGGCCGTGTCGCAGCGATCAAGATGTCGGCCCTGCCCAAGATTCTGTATTTTTTACTGACTCTCCCGGTGTTCCCCCCTGCGGGCACCATCCAAGCTGTCCAAGCCACCATCCATAATTTCATCTGAGAGGGCAAACGAGCGCGCCTACACAAACACCTAGCCTACCGGAGCCCGGACGAGGGAGAACTGGGTCTCCCCAATCTGTAGTAATATTTCCAGGCTGCGCAACTCCGATATCTGGTAGAATGGTTCAGGCCGGAATCAGAGAAGCGCTGGTCATTCCAAGATAGGGCAATGGAAGGCACCTCCCTTTGGAAGGTCCCTTTCCTTCTCAGACAGCACCAACCACGCTATCTCCTAAAGTCTCCTATAACTTGCACTGTCATGTAGGTCTGGGACGCGGTTGTGGTCAAAAGAGGACTTACCAGCTTCCCCTCTCCTCTAACGCCTGTCTTGGATAATCCGGAATTCCCTCCGGGCAACGCCCCTGGAGCCTTCCCACAATGGCAAGACATCAGTAGCTTCTCCACTGGTCACCTCTTCGACTTGCAGGGCTTCCTCTCCCTTAAAGACATTACTCAAAGCTATGACGTTGTTTCTCCTCATCTATTTCAATACTTCCAGCTCCGACATTGGCTTACCCAATCCGACGTTGCACCCCTGGTAGGCAGGCCCGTGACTGTTTTCGAGAATTGGCTGGTGACGAAAGACTCAGACAAGCACCTCATAACGGACCTTTACAAAATGCTTACCCCCACTTCCCCACCGGGTAAGTCAGCAGGCCAAAAGAGATGGGAGGCAGAGCTCGGGAGGGCCTTTTCACCCCAAGAATGGCGGTCTGTCCATTACAGAGCTGCCCACACCACCCGCAACACAGCATCCAGGGAAGCGGCGACGAAGCTGGCCATATACTGGCATCTCACACCGGTCCGGCTCCATAAGGGTAATCCTACATGACGCGCTATGTTGGAGGGGCTGCAGGGAACTGGGCACCCTGACTCACCTCCTCTGGGACTGCTGTGAAGTCCAGGACTACTGAAAGGCTGTCTTGGACGAGATTGACTCCACATTCGACACCAAAATCCCCAGATTCCCAGCATACGCCCTCCTGGGCCTACCCAATGCACTCACCTTCCCCGTAAAATCTCAGAGGGGTCGCCAGATGGGGATTGCCATGCAGGCCGCAACACAACACGTCCTTTCCCTGTGGGGCTCCACCAGCAGACCCACTCACATGGGTTGGCTACATAAAATATGGTTTACCCTGGGCATGGAGCACATTCACGCCACGCTCACACATTCCACGGCCGCCTACCAGAAAGTGTGGCTCCCGCTGCTCCCCCATCTCTCCAAGGAATTCAATGAGATCACATGTCCCAAGTACTAGCGCATTTTACGACTCACAGAGACTACAAATGATTCCGCAATTTCATCTGAGTGATGGTACCGACCACTACACGAATACGACTCTGCTTATCCCACTTGTCCGGCACACTGGGTGGGGTGGGAGTGGGGAGGGAGGTTGGGGAGGCGGGAGGGGGTTACAGTTGGGGTTTTTCCTTCTTACGATTTCATTGCTGCACCGGAAGGAGCGTTCTACCTCCCAGCACTACGTTATTGTTTCACCGAATGCAAATAACCATACATGCGATTACTGGACACTGCATATCTCTCTACCTGACTGCCTAATATGCCAACTACGTATCTCTTGCAATGTTTTGTATACTGATGCTCATGAAACCAATAAAACAAATTTGAAATTAAAAAGCAGTTCTGAAATGCAAAAGAAAAAGTTTAAATAAATAACAAGATCCAAGAGGTTTCTAACTTTGGTTCTTGTAGTGTGTCTGTTTAAATTAAATAGCAGTACCACAAAACAGTAACTAGAATTTTTTCAGAGTTTCCACCTAAAAGGCCCTACCTTGCTATGGTCTTAGGGCCAAACCTCACTCTTGATACTTTTAGAAAGTTGAGATTGTTCTGCTCTCAGCAATATCTGCCTGCTGCTTGTCTCAAATACATGTCATGTGTGGGTGCAAGCTGGGCCTTGTGCATTCCCTCTAGACAGCAACACACAATGGGAGCTTGAACGTGACTTGAAGGCTCTTAATGGGCCATTAACTGCTTGATGGGGGGCAGAGTTGAGCACTGCCTCATTTACATCTAAATAGGCTGTGTTCTGTCCCCACATAAAAAGACTGCTTAACCCCCAGTAGTGAGTCCGGAGCAAGGGCAGGAAGGGAGGAACTCTGTGCACCTCAAATCCCTTTTTGACGTCTCCCCCACTTTAAAGGCCACCACTGGGTATAATAAATATATATTGAACCCAACCAACTCAGTAAACTTCTGGACCTTTGGATATTCTGACAGGAAGAAGGTTTTCTGTGCTGCTGAAAGACTGCCACTTTGCTGGACTGCTGCACTGAAAGGACTGCTTTTCTGCTGTGCTGACCTGCCTGCTGCCCTCCTTGCCTGGGTAAGAAGGAATGGACCTATCCCAATTGAACTTAGACTGACTGCAAGGGTTTGCATGCTTGCCTCCTTTTCTGAAGTCTCAGGGACATCAACGACTTCCAACAAACCTGCTACATCACCTGGACTGCCAATCCAGTCCTGGACCCTTTAAGAGGGTCTAATGCCCGGCTGCAGCGGAAATCCATGCATCAACACAGTTATACCTCTCGAAACAGGAGAATCTCCATCAACGCTTCTGCATCACTGCTGCTGCAAAGGCCAAAGACTTTGCATCGCCAACTGCATGGCGCATAACCTCTAGTTCTTGACGCATTCTTGACTTGCGTGGATCAATAACGATGAACCGCCTACATCTTGGGGTTCGACAATAATGGATTTCTAACTTGCGCTGATCAGAAATGAAGCACCAAGTGCATCCGGAGGGATTGACTATGACGCAACACCTCCTCTGCATCTCACAATTTGTCCTCAACATCGAACCAACCGTGACTGTGAACTGAGGTATTGTTTCAGCTGGCCAAAGCTGGTTCTTGTGTCGGACCCATGCTCCATCGTGGTATACTTGAATTTTTTGGTTTGACATGATGTAGCATGACCAAATAGCCTTGGTTGGTGCTTTAAGCCTTTAAGCGCTACATTTCAAAATATTCTTTAAAAATCCCAAACTCCAATTCTACTGATTGGATTTGTGTCATATTGGCCTTTTTTTGTTCAATAAACTAATCTTTATTTTATTAACTACGTGTGGTATCTTTTTGTGTTTTTTTTCAGTGTTTTACTGTTTGAAGTGTTGCACAAATACTTTACACACAGCTTCTTAAGTTAAGCCTAAATCCTCTGTGCTAAGCTATCAGGGGTGAGCACTGATTAATTAAGAGTGTGTATCTGACATACACTTACTAGATTTTTGGTTCCTGCTTGAACAGGGTGCTTACCTCTACGAGCCAGACACCGAGTTCCTTATACAAAATTCTTTGGTTTGTCCCCTCTATCGTCCTGAACTCCCATGCTCAAAACTCTAGCTGCCATATTATCCTGTTCCAAATCCACTGTTGCAGTCCTATTTTCCTTAATGGCACACCATAGCAAAGTGGCCCTTTCTACCACATTGTTGTCATTCTTTCCCAATTACAGAGCAGTTCTTAAAGTCTGGACCATGGTATAAACTTCACACTTGAGACAGGGTCTTTGAGTTGTATTGATTTACATCCTTTGTTGTCATAAGATGTAGTTTTGCACCAAGGAGTATTATTCTTCCAACTTACATCATTTACTCCACAGCTTGTGTCTTATTGAGCCTCTTCAGTTACATCTACTTCTTGTATCTTCGTTGGTCCTAAATGCTGCGTCTCTTTCATGCATGTTTGTGAGTCTTCCACCTGTATTGCTGTAGTTATGGTCCCTTTAAGCTTGGGTTTGCTTCAAGCCCACAGACGTTCCTGTACAACACTGTGCAAGTAATTGGTCTCTGATCAGCTCATCTGTCATGTTACTAATTTGGTAGTTTGTGGCCAACTCCCTTGTCCTGTCACAAATGTATCAATGCTTTCATCACATTTGTGTGGCAAAGTACAGATCTTTTGCCTTGTCATTGCTACGTTGATTGATTTTGCAAATCTATTTCTAACCTGTATGTTAGTTAATTATTTATGTACATCTTCAATTGTTTCACCTTGGGCATCCAAAGCTTGTGGTAAGTTCTTGAATATGTGTTGACCTCCTTTACTTGAAGAGATGAGCAACTATGATTTCTTTCTGGTAGGAGGGAAGTTTAAGCCAAAGAACTTCAAAATAGTTTTCAAAGTGCTCTATTCATTCTTCCCACTCAATGTTTGGAGGGCCAGGATGGTGACATATGCTGGTGGAGCAATATGGTTCTCCTGTTTGGAGACTGAAACTTTCTGTGGAGCACTGGAGCATGAGGACTAAAGCTATGTCTTTCACTCTGTCTCTCTCTCTCTCTCTCTCTCTCTCTCTCTCTCTCTCTCTCTATGAGCTTGACTTCAAAGTTAATATCTTTCAGCCAAGTTCAAATAAATATTTTCCCAAAATAATACTGACATAGTAAAGTAATGTTCATTTACCATGCTTGAAGTTGTTGCCAAATTGTATGTGGGAATGTTATCTGCACTACCAAGATCCTGTAGTGAAAGAGCAGCCGCTGCAATTCATGGTGGGAAATGTGTTGTAATAAAAGCAGGATTCACCTCCTCTTTTCAAAGGTTTATTCACAGAGGACCTCCAGTGCTCCCTAGAGGCCTTCTCAGCAGCATCTTCCTTCAAAGGAACCTCACCTCAGGCCAGAATACAGGCATTACTCTGCAACGCAGACCTAGTAACTCTAAAAGTTCAAACAAACAGATACCACTCCATCAACACCCACTGCTTCTCATTTGTCTATCTTCTTTCTGCTGCAGATATGAGTAAGGCCCATGGGGAAGATCACATGAGGAAGCTCACAGTGGGAAGAACCTACATAAAGGACACACAACATACCACTGAAATGCATGCAAATCCATGCTGCATGAACTTCTTAAACTCATTGATTTTCATAAATTCTCAAAAACAATCTGTCTCTCGGGATCTGGCTAAGGTGCACTGGTTTCCGGTAAAAAAAAGAATAGATTTCAAAGCCCTGTGTGTAGCCTTCAGGGATTTACATAACATTAGCCTGGTGTATTTGCGGAAGAGTTTCTTTTGGTACTCCTGCCGAGAAGACTCAGGTCATCCACCGCTAAGCTTTGGGCGATACCAAGGATCATCCTGGGGAGGAAGAAGTTTTGTTTTGGGAACTGCTAAACTATGGAATTCTTTACCCATGAGTCTGAAGGGTAGTCCAAATCTTTTGTTCTTCTGGAAATCCCTTAAGACATGGCTTTTCAGCAATTAGTTTCACTTTTTTTTCCAAATTTCATAAGCAGCGCAAAGACGTCTTAGGGCATCAGAGCGCTCTTCAAAACTAAAAAGCACGTATTTTTTGTGTCGTGATTCATGTTGTGCCATTTAAGGAAACACACAAATTGTGGGTTGTATTTCTTTGCCATTGCTGTATGGAGATTCTTTGGAGAATCTTGAGAGGTATAGGCAACAACCAATGTTGTCCCCACCTCCATGGTCACCTGCTGATATCTGCTTTTGTTGCTCAGCTGAGAGCAATTTGACTTTAAGGACCACTGGGGCTATTTTATTTCTTTTAATTGTTCCTGCTGCAATTATTTATCTGAATACAAATGACTCAGCGTCGTTTTGCCACATCTATTTACTGATAGAACCATTTCATATTTTTACATTGGAATGTTACAATTCTCTTATAAATACAATTAATGAAACATTTAGGCATGGTTTGGAGTTTAGTATTGAAAACAGTTGATCCAGCCAACCTATATTTGTAAGGAATCGTTGTACAGCACCCACATTCGCCACGTTAATTAAAACATGGAAAATTATAGAGCATTCATCTTGAATTTTATATTTAATATAATAATTTCATTTGCTGGGAGTCACGTAGCTAGTTAGCATTATCAGAATTAACCAGACAAATCGCTCCACCAACTAAGAACGGCCGTGCACGACCACCCACAGAATTGAAAATGAGCTATCAATCTGCCATTCTTTTCCATTTCCGGGTCGGGTCAGGTTTCCCGTGTTGGGTCATAAGATTGATAGTTCTTTCTCAATTCTGTGGGTGGATTCCTTACAAATATAGGTCGGATTGACCAACTGTTTTCTATACTATTATTGGCCCAGGTCCTGCTGAAAACTGAGTTTCCCTATTGTTGTGTGCCGAACTGATTTAGAGATTTGCAGATGATGTTAGTACCAGCACCATGGTGGGGTACTTTACTCCCACCAATGTGAGGGTACTCTGGCCACCAAAGTTTAGAGATGTTTGGTGAAAAAGCTGGCATCCCTTGTAGTTACAGGAACCACTGTGACCGTGATTCCTGTTAATGAATTGAATGTGTGTTATGTGGTTCAATCAACATGACAACTCCACACAATCAACATATGCATTTATTTTTTGCTTTTTGAAAAGCAAAACCCCAAAGACGTTTTTTTTTTTTTTTAAATAAAAGAAGGCAAAGATCACCTTACCATGGAAGGGTTCTCCAAATAATATTTTGGGTAGCAGTATGAAAAAGTAAAATCTGGCCATGTGTCCGCCCACTCTAAATAAGGTGAGCAGACAAATGGCCATACTTCAGTCTGACCTTGCTCTGTCGGTCCGTCGAAGGGCTCTGTGGGTTGTGGAGACGGTGGAGTCTCCACTATCTACATGCTTAATTTCCACCCATTTATAAATCAAGTGGGCAGAGCTTCAGTCTAGTGGAGAGGGCACTTACTATGGAATATCCTCCCCACCAAACTTGCCCCCAATGTTTTTACTTTCAAGTCAAAATATGATAGCTTTAAAACTATGCAAACTCAACAAGATGATGGTTGGAGTGTTGAAACTTTTCAGTCAAGGTATCAGGGTTAAAGGGTTAAATCCATTGTTTGTTTGCTCACCATGTCACCCCAGTTTTGACCCAGCAATATGTCAATCTGTCTTGACCCTGCTCCCGATGGGTACAGCCCAGCCCAAACTGCCAGGCCAGGTCTTCCCTCATTAGTCAGTCTAGCTTGAATCCAGTGGCATAGCAAGCACAGGACCGCATCTGGGTATTCCCTTCCCACCTAAGGCAAGAGAAGCAAAAAGAACAAATAATGGACGGAATGCTAAACAATGCAAACATTCACTCCCAGTCAATCAATCAATCAATCAGTGACACTTATAAAGCGCGCTACATACCCGTAGGGTCTCAAGGCGCTGGGGGGGGGTGCCGCTACTGCTCGAACAGCCAGGTCTTCAGCTTCTTCCTGAAGGAGAGGTGGTCTTGGGTCAGGCGCAGGTCGGACGGGAGGGAGTTCCAGGTCTTGGCGGCCAGGTAGGAGAAGGACCTTCCTCCTGTAGTCGCTCTTCGGATGCGGGGGACGGCGGCGAGGGCGTGGTTGGCTGATCGGAGGTGGCGTTTGGGAGCGTAGAAGTTGACTCGGCTGTTGAGGTAGCTCGGGCCTTGGTCGTGTAGGGCTTTGTGTGCGTGGGTGAGGAGGCGGAAGGTGATTCTCTTGTTGATGGGGAGCCAGTGAAGGTCTCTGAGATGTCCGGAGATGTGGCTGGATCGTGGGATGTCGAGGATGAGTCTGGCTGAGGCGTTTTGGATCCGCTGGAGTCTCTTCTGGAGCTTGGCGGTGGTCCCGGCGTAGAGGGCGTTGCCGTAGTCCAGTCGGCTGGTGACGAGGGCCTGGGTGACGGTCTTCCTGGTCTCTGTGGGGATCCACCAGAAGATCTTCCGTAGCATGCGTAGGATGTTGAAGCACGCCGAGGAGACGCTGCTGACTTGCCTGGTCATGGAGAGGGAGGAGTCCAGGATGAAGCCCAGGTTTCGTGCATGGTCTGTCGGTTTGGGTGCGGTGCCCAGGGCGGGAGGCCACCAGGAGTCGTCCCAGGAGGAGGGAGAGGAGCCCAGGATGAGGACCTCCGTCTTGTCCGAGTTTAGTTTCAGGCGGCTGGTCGTCATCCACTCGGCTACCTCTTTCATCCCTTCGTGTAGGTTGGCTCTGGCGGCGGCGGGTTTGTTGGTCAGGGAGAGGATCAGCTGGGTGTCGTTGGCGTAGGAGATGATGCTGAGGTGGTGTTTGCGTACGATGGCCGCGAGGGGGCTCATGTAGACGTTGAAGAGGGTGGGGCTCAGGGATGATCCTTGGGGGACGCCGCAGATGACTTCGGAGGCCTCTGACTTGTACGGTGGTAGGCGGACTCGCTGTGTTCTTCCGTCGAGGAAGGAGATGATCCATTCCAGCGCCTTGTCCTGGATTCCGATGTTGCTGAGGCGCCGTATTAGGGTGCGGTGGCAGACCGTGTCGAATGCCGCGGAGAGGTCTAGGAGGATGAGGGCCGCTGTTTCTCCGTTGTCCATCAGGGCTCGGATGTCATCGGTGGCGGCGATGAGGGCGGTCTCGGTGCTGTGTTTGGCTCGGAAGCCGGACTGTGAGGGGTCGAGGGATCCGTTCGTCTCGAGGAAGGCGGCCATCTGCTTGTTGACGGTCTTCTCGATGACTTTGGCTGGAAACGGGAGAAGCGAGATGGGGCGGTAATTCTTGAGGTCGGTGGGGTCCGCTGTTGGTTTCTTGAGTAGAGCGCTGATTTCGGCGTGTTTCCAGCTCTCGGGGAAGATGGCGGTGTCGAAGGATGTGTTGATGATGTCTCGCAGGTGGGGTGCGATGACAGCGTCGGCCTTGTGGAAGATGTGGTGAGGGCAGGGGTCGGTTGGTGATCCGGAGTGGATGGAGTTCATCGTGCGGATGGTGTCTTCTGTGCTGATCGGGGTCCAGGCGTGGAGGGTGGTGGTGGGGGGGGGTGGCTGGTCGGTCGTGGTGTGCGTTGGTTGGTTGTTGAAACTGCTGTGTATGTCTGTGATCTTGTTGTGGAAGTATGAGGCGAGGGAGTTGCAGAGGTCTTGCGATGGGGTGATGTCGTTGTTTCCTGCGTTGGGGTTGGAAAGCTCTTTCACGATGATGAAGAGTTCCTTGCTGTTGTGTGCGTTGTTGTCCAACCGGTCCTTGAATGCTGTTCTCTTGGCGGCGCGGATCAGCTGGTGGTGTTTCCGGGTGGCAAGTTTGTAGGAGGTCCTGTTGTCCGTTGTCGGATCCCTTTTCCAGACTTTCTCGAGGGCTCGGCAGTTCTTCTTGGAGCTCTTGAGTTCGTCGGTGAACCATGGGGCCTTCTTGCTGCCGGGTCTGCTAGGCGGGGTCCTCAGCGGGGCGAGTTCGTCCGCGCAGTTGCTGATCCACTTCGTGATGTTATCGGCGGCCTGGCTGGGGTTCGCTGAGCTGGCAGGAGGGTGTTGGCTCAGGGAGGTGGCGAGCTGGTCTGCTGTGATCTTGTTCCAGCTTCTGCGGGCGGTGTGTTGCTGGTGTTGGTGGGTCGTCGTTCTCTTGAAGGTGAAGTGGACGCAGCTGTGGTCCGTCCATTGAAGCTCTGTGGCGTGGCTGAAGTCGATGTCTGTCATGGATGAGAAGACGGCGTCGAGTGTGTGACCGGCGAGGTGGGTGGGGGTGGACACCAGTTGCTTGAGTCCCAGGTTGGCGAGGTTGTCGAGCAGGGTGCTGGTGTTGTGGTCGTTGTTGTTCTCCAGATGGAAGTTGAGGTCTCCCAGGAGGATGTAGTCAGCGGAGGGGAGGGCATGCGGGCTGACGAAGTCGGCGATGTCCTCGCTGAATTGTGTGCGTGGTCCAGGGGGTCGGTAGATCAGGGTGCCTCTGAGGGTGGTGTTCGGGTTGGTGTGGATCTGGAAATGCAGGTGTTCGGCGCTGGTCAGGGTGTTGTCGGTGCTGGTCGTGAGACGGATGGTGTTCCTGTGGATGATGGCGATGCCTCCTCCCATCTGGTTGGCGTTTCGGTCCCTCCGGACGATCTTGTAGCCCTCTGGGATAGCGATGGCGATGTCGGGAGCTGATGAGGCGTTCATCCAGGTCTCCGTGAGGAAGGCAACGCAGGGGCTGTGGCGTCTAGAAGGTTCCAGAGTTCGATGGCGTGTCTGTGGACGGAGCGGGTGTTGAGGAGGATGCACTTGAGGTGGGTGCTGCTGGAGTTCGACTTGACCGGTGCTGGTGCGGGGCTGGGCCGGATGCAGGAGAACTTGCAGGCGTGGCAGCTGAACGGTCCGTGGGTGCGTCTTGGAGTGGCTTGGTGGCAGTCTGGGAGTCGGCCGGTGTTGAGAGCGATGAGGGTGGCGGCTGAGTACGTCAGGCGGGTCGGTCGGGGTCTTCGTGGGCCAGGGGTCCTGGCGCTGGTCGCGATCCGGTCGCGGACGGGCGCAGACGGGCTTACCTTTGGCGCGCCTTCGGCGCACAATCGGCGCGCCCGCTGCGCGTGACCGCTGCGCGTTCGCACGGTCGCCATTTAAGGCGAAGTGCGCGGGTGGGCGGGGCAGCTGGGAGGCGGGAGCGGGGAGGGTTACAGAAGACAAAAGGGGCGGGGACAAGCGGCGGTGGCGGGAAGGGAGGGCGGGGGGCGGCGCGGTAGGCGGACAACAAGGAAGGAGAGCAAACACGATAACAGGCAAAAACAGGCACAAAGACCGCTAAAAGCGGCAAAACAGAGTTTAAACACCAAAAAAAAGACAAGCACACATTAATGACAAAACAAGGAAAAAAAGCACTCGCAGCGGCGGCAGCCGGCAAACGAGGCAGCAGCGAGGCAGGGGCAGGCAAGGGGCACACGCAGCAGCTGGTGGCCGTGCGGCGCGGGGGTGTCCCACAAGTGGGTCACACTCACCTGCGTCGCACGGTCGCCATTTAAGGCCAAGTGCGCGGGTGGGCGGGGCAGCTGGGAGGCAGGAGCGGGGAGGGTTACAGAAGACAAAAGGGGCGGGGACAAGCGGCGGTGGCGGGAAGGGAGGGCGGGGGGCGGCGCGGTAGGCGGACAACAAGGAAGGAGAGCAAACACGATAACAGGCAAAAACAGGCACAAATTACCGCTAAAAGCGGCAAAACAGAGTTTAAACACCAAAAAAAAAAAGACAAGCACACATTAATGACAAAGCAAGGAAAAAAAGCACTCGCAGCGGCGGCAGCCGGCAAACGAGGCAGCAGCGAGGCAGGGGCAGGCAAGGGGCACACGCAGCAGCTGGTGGCCGTGCGGCGCGGGGGTGTCCCACAAGTGGGTCACACTCACCTGCGTCGCACGGTCGCCATTTAAGGCCAAGTGCGCGGGTGGGCGGGGGAGGCGGGAGCGGGGAGGGTTACAGAAGACAAAAGGGGCGGGGACAAGCGGCGGTGGCGGGAAGGGAGGGCGGGGGGCGGCGCGGTAGGCGGACAACAAGGAAGGAGAGCAAACACGATAACAGGCAAAAACAGGCACAAATTACCGCTAAAAGCGGCAAAACAGAGTTTAAACACCAAAAAAAAGACAAGCACACATTAATGACAAAACAAGGAAAAAAAGCACTCGCAGCGGCGGCAGCCGGCAAACGAGGCAGCAGCGAGGCAGGGGCAGGCAAGGGGCACACGCAGCAGCTGGTGGCCGTGCGGCGCAGGGGTGTCCCACAAGTGGGTCACACTCACCTGCGTCGCACGGTCGCCATTTAAGGCCAAGTGCGCGGGTGGGCGGGGCAGCTGGGAGGCGGGAGCGGGGAGGGTTACAGAAGACAAAAGGGGCGGGGACAAGCGGCGGTGGCGGGAAGGGAGGGCGGGGGGCGGCGCGGTAGGCGGACAACAAGGAAGGAGAGCAAACACGATAACAGGCAAAAACAGGCACAAATTACCGCTAAAAGCGGCAAAACAGAGTTTAAACACCAAAAAAAAGACAAGCACACATTAATGACAAAACAAGGAAAAAAAGCACTCGCAGCGGCGGCAGCCGGCAAACGAGGCAGCAGCGAGGCAGGGGCAGGCAAGGGGCACACGCAGCAGCTGGTGGCCGTGCGGCGCGGGGGTGTCCCACAAGTGGGACATAGATCTGGGTTCAATCCATGATTATTTTGCTCACCACACCACCTCAGTCCTAATAACATGGACAGCTAAATTAAGCCATCTAGCAGTAATCGTGGATCTGCATCATCAAAGTCGGATGCTCCTGAAAAACCATCGGTCAGCAATAAAAGAAGGTAGATATTTACTGTGGCATGTGTTTCCTGCAAGTCCCATTGTCACTTTCCCTATGTTAACATAACTGTGCATATTGTAGGCCGCTTTCATTCTTGCACACGTTTCTACATAACACGCTTGTTTTTGTGCAGCACTGTGTTTTCACACAGAACCTGCACATGTTTTTGTATTTTGTTCCTTTTCATGGATTTGGTCTGAATACACTTGACAAGGTCAAACAACAATGCCCCTTGTTATTCTCTCTGATCAAACTTTAGCACTTAGAAATATCAAGAAAGAGCAGCTGCTCTTTGTGAACACACATATCCTATCATATAACTGAGGATACAGGTTCTGAAAAAACAGACTCTGAGCAAAGGTCCTGAAACAAAGGGCTGCAACAGCTGAGATGTAGAACATCCACCTATGCATGCTAAGGTACAGGGTCCGCCCAATAATCCCAGAGATCTAGATTATATCATCATTTAGCTTCAGTAGAAAGGCGGGGTTTAGGCTAATCTGTTTTATAATATGACAGGGCTTTTTATGGTGCCAACTCATTTGTTTCTCTGGAAAGTTTAGGAAGACAAGTGAGGCACTATCGCTAGACAGATCTGAGCTGATAGATACTGAGGTGGTATGTGACTCAGTCCCTACATACTGATGGTCTATGGTCTCAAGCATAGTTCTCAATCAAATCAAGCTTTATTCTATCATATACATATAATCATAAAAGCAAACAGCCAAGTCTATAGAAAAGATAAATCACAATATAAAAATACAGATCTCGAGCGAATGATAAAACTGTACATTTGAAAATATTTGTACAAAAGGGTTTCAAAGGGAAACAAGCCTGTCAGGGATCAAAAAACATACTTTTCCTCAGCCACACAGCTTTTTTCAAAAAGCTAGAAACCCTCCAAACCACAAATGTATTCTCTAAATATTGCAATCGCACGAATGCTGGAAGACATTATCTTAGGCCAAAGGAACTTAAAATAGGAAGTATCCAGAATTTCCTTAATTCATTAAAAAATGTACAGAAGAAGAGTAAATGAATGATAGACTGTTCTGATGCAAAGTCACACATACACCGAGGGAGTTTTCTTGACCAGTCATTCATTAGCGGGATAGTCAAAATTCTGTGGACTATTCCTAATCGGAATCTCATTAATAACATTATATCATGGTCTTTGGAAACAAAATGTAAGTATGGTTCCATGTTGAAGGATGTAAGCCTTAGCTGATGGTAAATGACTGTGGGTTTTGGGGCTTCAACCGCTAATCTCGCGGATCCCAGTACGTCCAAACAATCTTTCTTCAGGGATTTCCTTGACATTTGGGTCATTGATTTCGGTTTTAAATAATACTCAGGATGACCAAGATCCTTGGCAAACTGGAATATATACCTGAGCCAAGGAATTTTCAATAATCCACCTAGCTTCATGTAATCGTACTGATCTCACGATTTAATTTGGTCTGTTCACAAGACCAAATCCTGTGCCAAAGAAGTATGGGCTCGAGTTTAATAAGATCCATAATTTATGAAAGACCCATCTCCTCATGGCAAACAATAGAAGACGTACCAGGTGGAACACCAAGAATGTAACGAAGAAAGACATTTTCTACTGTTTGCTGGGAAGTGGGATTAGAAATGCCCCAAACCCCAGCCCCATATACTGCAGCCGATACACACTGAGCCTTGTATATGTGTATAAGCTCCCCGAGGGTTTCCTCTCTAATCTTTTGGTAAAGGTGGTAAAGGCACTAATGGATCTTTTAAAAGACAATTTTTTCTGGGCGACTGCTTGGGTCCAAGTATCGTTATAGCTAAAAAGGACACCAAGATATGAGAAGGTCCTAGTATTAGCTATCTTGCTTCCCTCCAGAAAAATGTCTCGACCAGTAGAGCTCCGGGACCCAGATACACAATTCATTGTGAAAGTCTTAGAGAGATTTATTTTTAATCCCAGGTCACCCATAAAAGCACTAAAACTGGTCAGGGCTTTTGTAGGCCATTGCCTGTGCGCGCTACGAGGAACGCATCATCGGCCTAGAGGAGAGCAGGAATTCCTCTCCCACCAACTTGCGGAAAATCTGAGCCCCCCTTAAGAAGTGAGTCGGCCAGACCATTTATATATAGATTAAAAAGAAAGGGGGCCAGCATGCAACCAGGAGTTGGACCTGAGGGACAATTAGAAACTATATTAGAAGCTTCAGGATGGAGCTCCAGACTGTCAATTTGCCCCTCGGGGGTCCAACATACAAGTTATTTCTAATGACCACCAAGATATCACACTGTATAGGGGTGGGAGTAGACAGTCAATCAACCGCATCTAGATTACAAAGTGGATCGTAAAAGTTTCAAACTGGTATAGAATATACAGAGTGTGACAAAATACTGTCTGGCACCCTCACACATGGTTGTGGAACTCTATCAGGCCTGTAGCAAAAACCCAGCGGTACTATGTTGACCCCCTGCGACTTTATTGGAAGAAAAGCCACCCTACTGAGAATTGTACGAACCAGCAGTGGTGAAGCAAAAGAGAGTACAACACAGTCCCCCTCCAAAGATTTTACAGAGCCACTCACCCAGTCTATCCTACCGGCCATCTTAAAATTGGAAAAAAGCTAGTTTGTCAGGCCCGTCCTCCCAGATAGAAAATGACGAGATCTATTACGGAAAGTTGACCAGTGCTCAAGTTCCCCTTGGCATAGTGTGGGAACATTTACTAGGACTACAGTTAATGGATTAACTATCTGCCCTCTGTTGCACTTGGGCCATCCTCGGTTGAATGGCTAGCCCTTTACTTAATGCAGGGTGATCAAAATTAGATGTGACATGTTCAGGGATCGAAGGCCCCTGTTGCAGGCCATTATTGCCATTCCTATTTTAAGGCGCCAACCCACCAGGAGTAACCAAGGTAACAATAGCATTAGAGGAATAACCTATACATTGTGGAAGCCCAGCGACTCTATGCTGGTCGGTAGTGATTGAGGGGACTAACGGAGCAGTGGTTGGTGCTGGGGGATTTGGGCCCAGATGGGAGTTTACTGAAGTGATGGCCATACACAATTTTTCCAAGGTGGCCAATCTTTTTTCCAAGTTAGTAAGTGACACCATCAGGGGGGACGTGACCACCCTTACTATGTCCTCCAATTTTCTCTAGAAATCCTTGCTACCCACTGCGGCCAGGGCAACTCCCGTCGTTTCCGGGGCAAACACTTGCTCCGGGGACGGTAGAGGTGAAAGCGGCTCATGAATGTTAAGATGACTCGTACCCTTAGTCTGTTTTTTGGTAGGGAGGCCGTGGCTGTTCACTGATTTTCTTTTCTTGCCCGGAGGTTTTGTTTGGGCTGAGCGTGTACTTTTATGCCTTTTAGGCCCTGGTGATAACCTTAGGTCTGGCACCCTCTTTCTTGGAATAAACAGAGTCTTGAGATGGAACTACCTGTGTAGGACAGGCAGAAATGGGAGATATAACAACAGGGGAGGTAGATGGATCTGCTTCTTGCGCATGCAAGGCGGTTGATGTCCCTATGCCCAGGGGATCTAGAGAAAGCCTACGCTCTGTTATGGCAATCTTGTGCATTAAGACTGACTCTGCTCTATTCAGGAAGGCATCTAGCGTGCCCGTCACCCCTTTCCCCGTAAGTGACTTTCTTTTGGCCATTGTCAGTTCCAGTAAACAAAGAAATATAGGTTTAAGGGAACTAATCCTATCCGCACAAACAAAACATCAGCAATATCTCACAAAATGAATTATACACAATACTACAATAGATAAAAGCTGATAGGGCTCACCACAACAATCATATGGTGTACAAAATGTCAAGGGAGCGGCCCAGCCCGGCCTCTGACAGCCTAAGACGGCCCGCCCTTGTCCCGAGCTTCTCCCGGCGATGCCCGCGCGCGACCCGCAGGACTTTGGGTTCGGGCATCCTTTTCAGCGCCACCTGGCGCATGGTGACCGCGTCAGCGGCGTGCTCGCCGCAAGCGGTCCTGGGGGTAGTAGTCTGATGGTATGGTGGCGCCAGCTATGGGAGTCCCCGCAAGGTGGGCAGGATACAACGTGGCCCGGTGGTATGTGTGCCAGCTATGAAGGTGATCCAAGCATGTACGAATGTGTTGAGGGCAGGCATTCCGATATAGAGGGGCTAAGTACAAGAATGACCTGCTTCCTAATTGGGACTTTCTGACTCGCAAAATCATTAAAATAGCCTTATCACTAGATCGAAGGAGTCTGGAAGGATGATAGTAATTTAGCTTTAAGGTTAAATAGCTGAGACCAGGACCTTGTGGGAAAGGCAACAAATTTAAAAAGCAATTCTCTTCCGGACTGGTAACCATTGAAGTGAATGCAAGAGATAGGGCAGAGGCCGCACTTGGTGAAAGATTATAGAGTAACCCTCTGTAATCATCAACGTTATTCCATTTAGCTACACTGCCCTGTTAGTACTGGGGGTCTCTAGTTGGCAGAGGTAGGTACCTTTGACCAAATAGGGACCCTTGCTTCTAGTCAAGGTAAGGGGCTACACTTCTAAAATAACCACTTCTCAACCCCTTGGTAGATTGCCACGAGCAGACAGGCTTATCTCAGAGGCAGTGGGTAAAGCATTTGTGAACACATACAGTAATACAGTGAAAACACTACAAATGGACACAACACCAGTTTAGAAAATGAAGTCATCTTTAATAGACTTAACACAAGACTAAAGGACAAAAATCCACAATACTGTAATCAAAAATGGACTTTAAAATGGTAGAAATATCGTAGTTCACTTTGGATTGTAAATGTGACACTTTACTCTCAAAGTACCTGGGATGCGTAATGCAAACCAAATAAAAGGGTCACAGGGAAGGTGATGCGTCGTTCCTTACAGTCAGGGGAGTGGATGTGTCAGTTCCTTACTGCTGCGCAGGCGAGTTGAGGCTCACTTTCTTACTGTGTGGGGAGTTGACGTGCCAGTTTCTTACTGCCATCTGATATGATGACGCTCCGGTGCAATGCAACAAAAAAGGCGTCTTGGTTACGATGTGACTACGTAGATGCAATGCGTGCACGTCCGATGCCCCTGAGGTGACTCTGTGAACTTCTCAGCCATGACATGCCCTGCAACTCGCTTCTCCAGTGATGCGACAACAGCCTCTGCGGTGGCAGCATGCTTCTCTGGTGATGTGACATGCTTCAGTGATGTGATGGCGACAGCAGCAGCGGTGGCCTTCTTACTTGGTGATGACAACTGCTGGAGAGGCGACACGCTTCTTCTTCATTGAGTCGCACTTCCAGCTCCCAGCAACACACAGTCTCTTAGAAGGCCCAGCACAACAGCAGGCACTTCAATTCCCAGCAGGGGAATTCAGGGGGGAGCTGGTGGTGTCTTTTAGCCTGAGACTTCAGACAGGAGGTAAGCACAGTTCAAGCCCTTGGATATTCTTCTTCGAGATGATGAATGCACACTCAGTCCTTTTTCTCCTTTCTTTGGCAGTGAAGCAAGCACTGCAGGCCAACCACCAAACAGCACACAGCACAGGGGTAGTCTCCTTCTTCAGTTTCCTGGTTCTTCTCCTCAGCAAAGGCTTGTCTTGATTTCCAGAAGTGATCTAAAGTACTGGGGTCTGGGCCCCAATATTTATACTGGAAAATCATTTGTCCTCTGAAGGCAGAGGGTGCCTGTGTCCAGCCAAAACCAGTTCTGGGTGCACTCTGCCAGTGCACAACTTCTTCCTTTGTCAGTGTGGGCCAGGGTCATCAGACGGACCACAGGAGGTGGAGCCAGCATTGTGAAAGGGAAGGAACAGCACTATTCAGGCCCAGGTGCTACACCTCCCACCACTCCCAATGCAGATAGGTCTATTCAGCCTAGTGCTGACTCACCCTGCCTTCCAGAGCCACCCGAGCCTTTGTCACTCACAAACCAGACATGAAATACACAAACCTAGCAGAGGCAGGCTGGATGGTTAGGCAAGAAAATACCTACTTTCTAAACGTGGTATTTTCAAATACCGAATGTACAAACCACCTTCACTCAAAGATGCATTTTAACATTCAGAGTTCAGGCATACTGGTGCATTGTTCTAGGGTGTGAAAATTAAATCAAATAAGCCAATCATGGAATCCCTAATCCATTACAACAATTTACAATAGAGAGCATATGCTCTTTAGCTCAGATCAGCAGTGGTAAAGTGCCCAGAGTCATAAAACCACCAACAACAGGCGAGTAAAAAAAATACAGGAGTAAGGCAAAACGTTCAGGGATGACCCAGCAAAAAAATGACAAGTCCCACATGTCCGAATTATTACAATGAAATATTCCTCCACAACATATTGGGCTTGCCAGAAAGAGATGAGTGCTGAATCGCTGAGAAGACCTCATTAACCAAAAAATGTGGCCCTGGGGCTATCTACCTTGGCTGGACTTTTAGGGCATCTGTACTCCCACCTTCCCTGGGAGCAACAAGTATGGTGGTGATATGCAGTGTTCCGAAATGCAGAGACAAAGATGACATTTATAGGCGGCTTTGAGGATCCACTCATCATATTTAGAATGCTGATGTGGTGCTCTATTCCACTGAAATCAGTGTGTCCAATTCTCTCACATGGATCAAAAAAGAAACTTAAAAGCATAGATGATTAGTATTTATTATGCATTGTAAAAACAAAATCAAACTTTTCCCCAACCAAGCTATGAAAGAAAAATTGAAAAACGTTAGCAAATAGAACAGCTTTCCGAATAAAAACAAGCATTTGCAATGCAATAGGTCTCGAATTTGCGAGAGTTGAAGCTTTTGGCATTGTAAATGACAATGCCTTTTATTTATATGTTGTGATAATTAATGCATAAATAAAAGGCATTTTCATGTGCAATGCCAGTAGCTTAAACTCTTGTAAATGCGAGTTGGATTCAATGAAGTGACTGCCATTGTCCCAGGCTGCTTAGAAAGTGAAAGCACGTAATGGCGCGCTGAATGTTGCAGGAATGCATGTCGTGCCTGCAGTAGGAGAAGCTATTTAAAGAAAATAGTGCTCGCAACATCACTCCGGCAGAAGAGCTCCTGATAGACTCCGGAGGGGGGCCCTCCACAAACCTTTTTTATAATATTTTATTTTAAAAGTTTTATATTGCGCTGGCTGGACCCGGAGGTATCAGAGAGCTTTACATAAAGAACAAACATTGTTCCAAAGCATTGCTATAAGTTACATGAGTTGCTGGAGAGAAGTTATGTGTGTCACAAGAGTAGCAAAATATAGATATAGGAAAAAAAAGCAGGCAAGGGGAGAGAGAATGAGGGAAAAGAGGATAGAGTAGGAGAGGAAGATAATTAATTATAAGGGAAGAAGTGGGGGAGGGGGAAGGAAACACAATCCGGTGATGAGGAGAAACAATGTCCGACGTTCGGCTGGGTAGGTGCTGGCTGAGGGGTGAGCCAGGGCCAAATTCCTCTATAGCTGTATAGGACAGCTAGACCGGTCATCGGCCACAGGTTGCTCGGGCACCGCAGTATATATAGAAAGTTCTAGTTTCTGCCTAAGATGGCTTCGCCAAAAGGAATCCAATGAGGGCACCGGTCTCGGTGTACGGTGCTGTGATCCCAGTGGTAATTGTATTATCCCCACACCTCCGCTGTGTGTGGCTCCCTTGACGCTGTAGACTCTCTTAGGGGGTTGCCTCAAGTATTTTTACACCAATGCTTCCCATGAATGGGAGCGCAAGGGCTGAGGTGGGGAGGAAGCACTTCTGTTTTTCAAGCCAGCCTGGTTGTCTGCAGCAAAATTATTAGGAGCGAATGCAAATTGAGTGTACAATTAACAGGAAACAAACGACAGCCACCGCGCAAAGTAAACAAAGAAAAAAAAAATAACTGAATAAAACAACTAAGCGATGGCGCAAATTAAACATTTAAAAGAGTTCTTCCACACAACAGTTGAAAAACCAAAGTGCAGCGAAATTGTACTTTACTGGTGTGCCAGAACCTTGAAGGGAAGTGACCTACCGGCAAAGCCAATCAGTTAGGAGGACAGTAGAGTGAACCAATGGTAAGTATGTGGGAAGTAGCAGGCGGGAAACAAGTCGGATAATTGATGTCAGGAGGTCTTGTAGACAGCGCATGAGCTGTAGCGCGACCTAAGACCTACAGAGGTAAAACACAAAAAAGTGCTTCGTGAATAACAACTACAGTAACACAGTATCCCTCTACCTGCTGGATTGCAACCCTACAAAAGAAGATTTCAGGACTTCAAAGAACCAATAAATACTACAAAGTACGTTTGACAAAAAATAATAGCATGACAAAATAATAAGTAGCCAAAACTATTTTAAGATAGCAAAAACGTGTTTATTTCTCCAACACACAAGAACACCCACTACATAAGAAACTTTTTTTAAAAGAATTTGGACTCCAAAATATCCGAATTACAAAACAATATTACCTCATATTTAGATCTAATTTAAGAATAAACTACAACTAACCAACTCTGAACTTAAAATGAAATTAAAAACTAAACCAACGCATCAATTCAATTCAATTCAATTAATTTATATATCTCGCTACATACCCAGAGGGCCTCAAGGCGCTTGGAGAAGGGTGGGGAATTACTTGTCGAATATCCAGGTTTTAAGTTGCTTTCTGAATGCTAGGTGGTTCTGAGTGAGGCGAAGGTGAATGGGAAGTGAGTTCCAGGTTTTAGCCGCCAGGTAGGAGAAGGATCTACCTCCCATGGTGGTTTTGTTGATGCGAGGTACAGCAGCAAAGGCTTGGTTGGAGGAGCGTAGCTGGCGGGAGGGGGTGTAGAAGGAAAGTCGTGTGTTGAGGCATTCGGGTCCAAGTTCGTAAAGTGCTTTGTGTGCCTGGGTTAGGAGGCGGAATCTTATCCTCTTATTGACGGGGAGCCAGTGGAGGTTTTTCAGGTGACCAGAAATGTGGTCCTTACGCGGGATGTCTAGTATGAGTCTGGCTGAAGCGTTCTGGATGCGTTGGAGTTTTTTCTGAAGTTTTGCGGTGGTACCGGCGTATAGGGTGTTTCCGTAGTCCAGTTGGCTTGTAACCAGTGCGTGGGTGACGGTTTTTCTAGTTTCAGTGGGGATCCAGCGAAATGTTTTTTTGAGCATGCCAAGAATGTTGAAGCAAGAAGATGAAACGGCGTTGACTTGTCTGGTCATCGAGAGTGAGGAGTCCAGAATGACGCCCAGGTTCCGTGCGTGGTCTGTCGGGATGGGTGCTTTTCCAAGGGACTCTGGCCACCAAGAGTCGTCCCAGGCAGAGGGGGAGGTACCTAAGATAAGGACTTCTGTTTTGTCGGAATTCAGTTTCAGACGGCTGTGCTTCATCCACTCGGCTACTTCCTTCATTCCTTCATGCAGGTTGGTTTTGGCGGTGTTAGGGTCTTTGGTGAGTGAGAGGATCAGTTGAGTGTCATCAGCGTAGGAGATGATGTTGAGGTTGTGTTGGCGTGTGATGGCCGGTAGGGGGCTCCTGTATACGTTGAAGAGGGTGGGACTGAGTGAGGATCCTTGTGGCACGCCGCAAATGACTTCAGTGGCCTCTGACTTGAATGGTGGGAGGCGGACTCTGGGTTCTTCCGGCGAGGAACGAGGTGATCCATTCCAGTGCTTTTCCTTGGATTCCGATGTTTCTGAGGCGTTGTAACAGGGTGCTGTGACAGACTGTGTCGAAGGCTGCGGAGAGGTCGTGCAAAAAACACCACGACACAAGTCAGCATAACAAACATCTGCTAATAAAATGTAGTAAAGACAACATCCAAAATGCATGGGAAAATGTGCAGCTACAAAGTGAAAATGGTAGAACAATAATGCATATTTTATTCATAAATGATAAATATTTATTTTTTATACTTTAAATGTAACAGATAAAATGTTGGAAACAGAAAAATACATCAACCGGTAGATGCATCAAAGTTGTCATTTGCAATTCCTTATTTGCGAAAAATAAGGAATCGCAAATAAGGAATCGCAAATGGCAATGCATCAATAATTTCGCAATTTTATTGAGATTCGGTAAAAATCGCAATTTTTACCGAATCCCAATAAAATTGCGAGTTTCAAATAGCGAATTCGCAATTCCCATTCATTCCTATGGGCTGAAATGCCCATAGGAATGAATGGGAATTGCGAATTCGCAATTTGAAATCGGAATGCAACAAACCCTTTCAAGGGTGGAGAGGGGGGTCCAAAGGACCCCCCCCTGCACCCATGAAATGCACTTTTACATGTGAGTTACATACACACATGTCCTAAGGACATGTGTGTCTGTAACGTAGATGTTTAAAAAATGCATTTTTTATGCGTTTTTACACATTTTTGCAAATTACCACGAAGTTCAACTTCGTGGTAATTTGCATTTGCAATTTGTAAAATCGCAAATGTTGTGAGGATGATGCATTGCATTTAAGGAATCGCAAATTTGCCATTCCTTAAAAGCAATCGCATTTTTGGAACTCGCAAAAAATAGCGAATTTCCAAAAATGCTTGATGCATCCCAGAAACCAATTTAGGAAGTGCAAACGGCCGATTTTTGCGAATCGCACCGTTTGCACTTCCTAAAAAGGTTGATGCATCTAGGCACTAATTCCATAACAGGATGCTCTCATTATATTATATAGGATATTGATATAGTTATATCAGCAAAAAAACAGACTTGGTATGCACAAAATACTTTTCGAATGCATGATGATGAAGGGCTACCACTTAAAATGAAATCATAGAAAGTATTTAGGAACAGAATCATCCCCCTAATATTGCAGAAATAGATGTGTTTGAGTGCTAAATGATCACATGCTATATTTTCATGGATTGATTTCTCTTGTAGATGTATTGCTAGGATGTCATTGGCTTTTTCTTTGTCACAGATGAAGACATGCCAAACAGGTGTGGGTGTGGCTGTCCTGATGGTGCATCCTTCTCTTTCCTCGTAATTTGCATTCCAGGCTCCTCATATGAGTAAGTCTTGTGCCCAGAGCCATGGGCTGAGCAGAGAGACTTCCTTGGAAGAGACTGAGAGCACCTCTGCTCAGAGGCACCTGAGATCACCCATCAGATACAAGGTAGGGGAGGACTCGTATTCATTTGCTGCCAAAAAATCTTAATATGAAAAGTAACCCAGGAGGGTAAGAGTAAATCAATGTTGATGTAGGAAAGTAAATGCAAGACTGGCATTCAATAATTCATTCGCCAGTCTGTATCAGGTCTGCAGCCTTTTTTGTATAATTATCGATTCTCTGTGCTTGACACACAGCCACTCATCTGTTGCATGTTTTGCAGATTAAACTTAAACAGAGCTATATTTGTATATCTGCCCAAAACATCAAAATGTACACGTTGAACGTGGGGTGCAGTACAGCACCAGGTCATTTTCTGGTGTTAGTCTTTCTGCTGATGTGCCTTGCTTCATCCCAGAGTTAAGATTACAAATTCATCCCAGTGGTGTTAATTCCTACAACTACCAGCAGGGGGCGGCAAACTTCGTGTGTGTGTGTGTGTGTGTGTGTAGGAAGAGAGGCGAACCTTGCACTTTTAAATATTATTTTAAAACAAGGGACATAGGTATTTGTTCTTTATCACTGCCATGTTTGTTTTACTTTTCATGCGTAATGAGTGTTAAATTAGCTGTTTTTTATGAGTAAGACGTCCAGAGGAAATATTTTAGGTTTTATGTAGGATATGGAGGTTGCAGCCCTCACTTGGAAGGTGGAAATAGGGCTGTAAATGTCCCCTTAGAACTAGTGATGGCGACCAGCTCTACCTAAACAAGGAGGAGCATCTGCAGGTGCCTGAAGGGAGTCTATGGGGCATGGATTTCAATGTGTCTTCTTGTACTTCCGCCCCTTCTTTCAAATTCTTCCCAGGCAGAGCTTCGGATTTTAAAGGGGTAGGAGGAATTGTAATTGCCTGGTTTCATGTTTCCTTCTCACAGTAATCATTTTGCTATGAGGTCAAATATTGTACATATATGAAGGTTTTGATGCACCTTTCCCCTCTCAGTGGCATATTTACAAAGAAGTTGCGCAACGCAGAAAGCAAAGGTGAGCGGTGCTGCACCATAAAGGTATGGCCATGCATCCCCTGCAGGGAGCAGTGATGTATCATAAAGGTGCAGCTTTGCATCCCCTGCAGGGTGCAGGGCTGCACCATCAGGTACGGCCTTGCATCCACTGGAGGGAGAAGGGCTGTATCATAAAGGCGCAGACTTGCAACCCCCGGAGGGATCAGGGCCTCAGACTTAAACGTGTGGCCTTGCAACCCCTGAAGGGATCAGGGCCGCACTGCAAAGGTGCAGCCTTGCATCCCCAGGAGAGAGCAGGGCCGCACCGTAAAGGTGCAGCCTTGCATCCCCTGGAGAAAGCAGGGCCGCACCGTAAAGGTGCAGCCTTGCATCCCCAGGAGAGAGCAGGGCCGCACCGTAACGGTGCAGCCTTGCATCCCCAGGAGAGAGCAGGGCCGCACCGTAAAGGTGCAGCCTTGCATCCCCTGAAGAAAGCAGGGCCGCACCGTAAAGGTGCAGCCTTGCATCCCCTGGAGAGAGCAGGGCCGCACCGTAAAGGTGCAGCCTTGCATCCCCAGGAGCGAGCAGGGCTGCACCGTAAAGGTGCAGCCTTGCATCCACTGGAGAGAGCAGGGCCGCACTGTAAAGGTGCAGCCTTGCATCCCCTGGAGAGAGCAGGGCCGCACCGTAAAGGTGCATCCTTGCATCCCCTGGAGAGAGCAGGGCCGCACCGTAAAGGTGCAGCCTTGCATTCCCAGGAGAGAGCAGGGCCGCACCGTAAAAGTGCAGCCTTGCATCCCCAGGAGAGAGCAGGGCCGCACCGTAAAGGTGCAGCCTTGCATCCCCTGGAGATAGCAGAGCCGCACCATAAAGGTGCAGCCTTGCATCCCCAGGAGAGGGCAGGGCCACACCGTAAAGGTGCAGCCTTGCATTCCCAGGAGAGAGCAGGGATGCACCGTAAAGGTGCAGCCTTGCATCCCCAGGAGAGAGCTGGGCCGCACCGTAAAAGTGCAGCCTTGCATCCCCAGGAGAGAGCAGGGCCGCACCGTAAAAGTGCAGCCTTGCATCCCCAGGAAAGAGCAGGGCCTCACCGTAAAGGTGCAGCCTTGCATCCCCTGGAGAGAGCCGAGCCGCACCATAAAGGTGCAGCCTTGCATCCCCAGGAGAGGGCAGGGCCACACCGTAAAGGTGCAGCCTTGCATTCCCAGGAGAGAGCACGGCCGCACCGTAAAGGTGCAGCCTTGCATCCCCAGGAGAGAGCAGGGCCGCACCGTAAAGGTGCAGCCTTGCATTCCCAGGAGAGAGCAGGGCCGCACCGTAAAGGTGCAGCCTTGCATCCCCTGGAGAGAGCAGGGCCGCACTGTAAAGGTGCAGCCTTGCATCCCCAGGAGAGAGCAGAGCCGCACCGTAAAGGTGCAGACTTGCATCCCCTGGAGAGAGCAGGGCAGCACCGTAAAGGTGCACCCTTGCATCCCCAGGAGAGAGCAGGGCCGCACCGTAAAGGTGCAGCCTTGCATCCCCTGGAGAGAGCAGGGCCGCACTGTAAAGGTGCAGCCTTGCATCCCCAGGAGAAGGCACGGCCGCACCGTAAAGGTGCAGCCTTGCATTCCCAGGAGAGAGCAGGGCCGCACCGTAAAGGTGCAGCCTTGCATCCCCAGGAGAGAGGAGGGACGCACCGTAAAAGTGCAGCCTTGCATCCCCAGGAGAGAGCAGGGCCGCACCGTAAAGGTGCAGCCTTGCATCCCCTGGAGAGAGCAGGGCAGCACCGTAAAGGTGCAGCCTTGCATCCCCAGGAGAGAGCAGGGCCGCACCGTAAAAGTGCAGCCTTGCATCCCTAGGGAGAGCAGGGCCGCACCATAAAGGTGCAGCCTTGCATCCCCAGGAGAGTGCAGGGCTGCACCATAAAGGTGCAGCCTTGCATCCCCTGGAGAGAGCAGGGCCGCACCGTATAGGTGCAGCTTTGCATCCTCAGGAGAGAGCAGGGCCGCACCGTAAAAGTACAGCTTTGCATCCCCAGGAGAGAGCAGGGCCGCACCGTAAAGGTGCAGCCTTGCATCCCCAGGAGAGAGCAGGGCCGCACCGTTATAGTGCAGCCTTGCATCCCCGGGAGAGAGCAGGGCCGCACCATAAAGGTGCAGCCTTGCATCCCCAGGAGAGAGCAGGGCCGCACCGTTATAGTGCAGCCTTGCATCCCCAGGAGAGAGCAGG
Organism: Lissotriton vulgaris; assembly: GCF_964263255.1. Taxonomy (NCBI): domain Eukaryota; kingdom Metazoa; phylum Chordata; class Amphibia; order Caudata; family Salamandridae; genus Lissotriton; species Lissotriton vulgaris. Next base: position 57,968 of record NW_028241493.1, on the reverse strand, counting down.
GCTGCACCGTAAAGGTGCAGCCTTGCATCCCCTGGGGAGAGCAGGGCCGCACCGTAAAGGTGCAGCCTTGCATCCCCAGGAGAGGGCAGGGCCGCACCGTAAAAGTGCAGCCTTGCATCCCCAGGAGAGAACAGGGCCTAACCGTAAAGGTGCAGCCTTGCATCCCCAGGAGAGAGCAGGGCGGCACCATAAAGGTGCAGCCTTGCATCCCCTGGAGAGAGCAGGGCCGCACTGTAAAGGTGCAGCCTTGCATCCCCTGGAGAGAGCAGGGCCGCACCGTAAAGGTGCAGCCTTGCATCCCCTGGAGAAAGCAGGGCCGCACCGTAAAGGTGCAGCCTTGCATCCCCTGGAGAGAGCAGGGCCGCACCGTAAAGGTGCAGCCTTGCATTGCCAGGAGAGAGCAGGGCCGCACCGTAAAAGTGCAGCCTTGCATCCCCAGGAGAGAGCAGGGCCGCACCGTTATAGTGCAGCCTTGCATCCCCAGGAGAGAGCAGGGCAGTACCATAAAGGTGCAGCCTTGCATCCCCAGGAGAGAGCAGGGCCGCACCGTAAAGGTGCAGCCTTGCATCCCCTGTAGAGAGCAGGGCCGCACCGTAAAGGTGCAGCCTTGCATCCCCAGGAGAGAGCAGGGCCGCACCGTAAAGGTGCAGCCTTGCATCCCCAGGAGAGAGCAGGGCCGCACCGTAAAAGTGCAGCCTTGCATCCCCAGGAGAGAGAAGAGCCGCACCATAAAGGTGCAGCCTTGCATCCCCAGGAGAGAGCAGGGCCGTACTGTAAAGGTGCAGCCTTGCATCCCCTGGAGAGAGCAGGGCAGTACCATAAAGGTGTGGCGTTGCGTCCCCCAGATGGAGCAGGGCTGCACCATAAAGGTTCAGCCTTCCATACCCTGGAGAGAGCAGGGCAGTACCATAAAGGTGTGACCTTGCATCCCCAGGAGAGAGCAGAGCCGCACCATAAAGGTGCAGCCTTGCATCCTCAGGAGAGAGCAGGGCCACACCGTAAAGGTGCAGCCTTGCATCCCCTGGAGAGAGCAGGGCGGCACTGTAAAAGTGGAGCCTTGCATCCCCAGGAGAGAGCAGGGCCGCACTGTAAAGGTGCAGCCTTGCATCCCCTGAAGAGAGCAGGGCAGTACCATAAAGGTGTGGCCTTGCATCCCCCAGATGGAGCAGGGCAGCACCATAAAGGAGCTGCCCTGTATACCCTGGAGAGAGCTGGGCCGAATGGTGCGGCCTTGTATCCCCCGGAGAGAGCAGGGCCGCACCATGAAGGTACGGCCATGCATCGGAGGGAAACAGGGAAAAGGTTATCCTGCAGCAAGGGACACCCTTCCTGCACACAAACTATCGTTTGAGGCTGTTCCTGCTCCGTATGGGTGCTGCAGAATGCAGCACAAATGCAGAGAAGATGTAAGGAGATAATTCTGCTCGTTATGCCAGCCTCAGACAATGACAACGAATGCATCCACATTGTTTTATTCACAATGGGAGTATGTATAATAAATATACTGAACAATTGATCAATATTGTACACGGTTGTACAGCGCCCCAGGGAGGGAGGGGGAAGTGGTCGGGTGAAGATAGTGTAATGGAAGGGAATTAGTGACAGTAAAATCAGCCAGTTGACAAAACTCTTTTAGCGAGTTAAATTTTATATACAGAACAAAGGACCGTTGGTTCAAAACATAAATCAAAACATATCATACTTCACATATTACAATAAATGTGAAACTAATGGCGTGAAGATGATGATCAAAACAGGTTATTGTCGACATTTCGACCCTCAAAATATCGCAGGGATTAGTGGTGCCCTTGCAGTGGGTCTTCATCAGGACAAAACACGGGGCAGGCAACCTAATTAATATATATAAAGAGAGAGTTATATTCGGTAGAGGGATGTACCTCACATTATACATAAAAGACCAATTGTAGCACACTGCTGCAATTAAGGGTATACCATAAGGGTTAAACCTCGTAATGTGAGTCCTTGATTAGGCAAGCGTCCCCGTTAATGGGGGAGTTCTGAGATGGGTTGGGACTATAGTTTAAAAGATCAAACATCATATTTTTTATTTTTATTTTTTGTCAAAAATCCACGGGATTGGTTGTATAGAGCGATTAGGAGCCGTTAACTGGCCCTGGTGGGGGGCGATGACTAAGGCAGTATCTACAACAAGTAGCCCTCAGGAATGAGAGGATGCGTTACAATGAATGATTTACCTTGGTTAGCAGATAATTTAACATAAGGTCAGAAACTGTAGTTATCAGGGGAGCACGCCACAGTGTCTAAAATGGAACACGGACAATGGGGAATACATAAGTTGAATGATGGATAGTCGCACAGCAAAGTTCGATACTGAGGTCAAAACTAAGTGTATATAAGGTTTTAGCATTTAGGAGGTTTGCAGCCCAGGTGGCGTCTCTTGTCTAGGACGTCCAGTTTACTAACAAGAAAAAGTGCCTCCAACGGGAATTGGAAGCATCCCCCGGCGCTCCACTCTGAGATCAGTTTAAATCAATTCAAAGAAAAAGTTCCATGTAACGTTTGAGTTGAGATAAAGTCTTATATTGTATTCATCAATTCAAATTTCAAAACATCCTTTCATTTCCAATTATAAAGTTCATTGAGCGATGTTTAAAGTGACAATAACACATATTACAGTCCAGTGCATTTCTGGCTGTCTGTCCTTCATCCGGGACAATAGCTTGAAGCAAGACAAAAAAATCTTATAAATCACTGTACCATATGCATTACATGTTTCAAAACGTCAAACACGTCATGTCATGGTCATGACAACACCAAAAGAACGACTTTGTGCTCTCCCATAGAGTGCGTGCATGCAAAAAATCAGAAAACAGCGTTAAAGTATCTCACGTGTTATTCTTGTTACTCTCTGCCAAACAGGATGCTAAAAGAATAAACATGGAAAAGGTGTTGCCTTCTGCTGATGATTAATGACATAAGTAAGTAGGCTGGGGGGGGGATTGTTACTTACTTATCGTACGCGAGTTGTGTTTCTGCAATAATTCAAACAGGTTCTTCTTCGCGTCTGGTGCGAAAAACAATCTGGAAAGTGGCAGCCATTCACATTGTGCTTTAAAAGATGTGAAACTGTGATAGTGTGTAAAACATTATCTGATACGCTAGAATTTCCGATCACTTGATCGGGTTTCCACGAATCTGCGGTGGGTATTGTGTGTTGTTTACATAACAAAAGGGGTGCTAGAAGCTGACACAATGATTAAGCCGTGTCTGGAAACAAATGTAGCACATTTCACAAAATATATGTCTAAACAAAATAAAAATCTAAACAGATCGGCCCATACATGCTATCCAATACAAAACGTGATGAAGTAAAATAACTGTATCAAGATGTATGATTATAAATAACACAGAAATTCAATGCGATCATTGAGGCAATTAGGCTTGCTCGAATTTAGTAAATAGATCCAGTAATTTTCTCTTTGTAGGAGAAAACGATTATTGTCTCTGCCTTCAATTTTGTCAACTGTTTCAAGTACCACATATTGGAGTTGGGAAATATTATGACTGGCTTCTAAAAAATGGGTGGCTATTGTAGATCTCAAGTTTTTTGTGCGTATGTTTGATTTATGTTCGTTGAGTCTAGTCTTGATTTTTCGTTCTGTCTTTCCAACATACGTTTTACCGCATGGGCATTTCAACATATATATCAAATTCGAACTGTCACAAGTTGCATTGACTTTCAATCTAATTTTGTTACCCTTCATTGGATGGGCTATTTGATTGCCTCTTATTATACTGTTACAATTCCCGCATTGTAAACAGGGACGTGTTCCACGATATTGTTTTTGGACAATTGTAGTACATTTTAACATTTCACCAAAGTTTTTATTCCTGGTAAACGCAAAAATAGGAGGGTTTTGGAAGGTTTGTTTGAAATCTGGTTCAGCCTTGAGAATGTTCCAATGACTCTTGATGATCCTCTTGAAATTAAAACTCACGGTGAAGTATTTTGACACAACTGTCATTCTGTCTTGTTGAGGTTTACGTTTGATGGTTAATAAATCTCTTCTCTGCATGTTTTCAACTTTTTGTACGGCTTCATGGATTAGGGGTTCTCGGTAGCCCCTTGTGCGAAATCTCTCTCCCATTTCTCTGATGTTGATTTTTGCTTTTTCAGGATTTGATGTGATGCGTTTGGCTCGCATAATTTGAGATAGAGGTAAATGTCTCTTTAACGATTCTTGGTGGAAGCTATGATAATGGAGGGTGTTGTTCCGGTCTGTGATTTTTCTGTACATTTCTGTTTCGATTCTTCCTTCAGTAAGATTAACTCGAACGTCTAAGAAAGTCAAAGATTTTGTGGAAATTTCCCAAGTGAATTGGATCCTTTCTTCTTGTCTGTTAAGTTCAATTAATACCTGTTCCAATGATTCAGAAGAGTTCTTCCATAGAATAAAAACGTCTTCTATGTAACGCACAAACATCTTGAGATTGTTTTTCCAATGTGGATTATTCAAAATATGTTGGCTTTCATAAGATTTCATGAACAGCTTCGCGTATACCGGTGCTGCGCTATTTCCCATGCTCGTTCCAATGAGTTGCTGATACCAAGCGTTGTCATACTTAAAGTAGCTATGGTATAAAGTAAAGAAAGTTAGTTCCAGAAGAAAAGTTTGAAGTTTTGGATCGTAGTCTGTGGAGAGTATAGCTTCTTCCATTGCTTCAATTCCCGAACCATGCGGGATGGATGTATACAAAGACTTAACATCTGCAGTGCAGAGTATCAGTGGTTCTTGATCATTCAAATCTAAAGCATTCAATTTTGATAGGAAATCCGTGGTGTCCCGGATGTATGTAACCATATTTTGTACTGTGGGTTGCATTAGTCTATCAATAAACTGACCAGTTGGTTCATGTAGACTGTTTCTCGTTGATACAATTGGACGTAATGGAGGGTCAAGTAGATTTTTATGAACTTTGGGCATCATATAGACTGATGGACTCTTGGGATGTGTTGTTTTCAAAAATGTGCTCGTTCTTTCATTGATGATTCCTTCACTGTGAACTTTGTCGATTAAATTAGTGAGTATCGTCTGATATTCGTTGGTTGGGTTATATTGTAGGGGTGCATAAGTATCTTTGTCGCTGATGTGTTCTTGTACTTTGTGCTTGTACATAGTTGCATTCATAATAACTAGTCCTCCTCCCTTGTCGGCATTTGTGCATATTAGCTGACAATCTTTTAAGGATACCCAGATCTTTGTTGGTCACATTATTCTGATGCTTTTTTTGGCAATTTATCTTTGATAGATCTTGTCTCACTAAGGTTTCAAAAAGATCGAGTGCCTTGTGACTCGTGGGTGCCATGAATGTACTTTTTGGTCTCAAGCCTTTGAGTTGATCTTGGTCTTGGGTTAACGGTCTGTTGGATACATTATTGAAAAAATGTCACAGTCTTAGTTTTCGCATTAATTTAAAAAAACTAATTTCCAATTCCAAAGCATTGGTTCTGGTCGTTGGAACAAACGATGTTCCTTTCTGTAGTAGTTTTAACTCTTCATCCTTCAATGTGTAGTCTGAGATGTTAATGACTAGTTGTTTTTCATCTGTTTCTTCTTCTCCTTTTCTTTTGTGATCACTTTCTCCTTGTCTTTGGAGGTCACGCTTCTGGTAAGTGGTTCTTCTTTTTCCCCTCCTGAGTCTTCGATGTCTTGGGAACCTTGTTCTAAAAAAGGAACTTCCGGAATGTTAAGGATATTGGATGTTGATGGTTCCCCTTCTCTAGGCGGTTCACTTGCGAGGTTGGTGAAGTGCTTTTTAGTAAGTTGCATTCTGTTGGAGGGTGGTTTACTTGACATGTCGCTCCCTGAGGAGGAAGTATCTGTATACGAAGTGTACGGACGGTTTCTACGTCGTTGGGCGTACACATCTGCCCATGTGTACACCTCTGTGGAATTTTAGTTTGCGAACTGAACATCATCTGCGCCATCTTGTCATCCATGTACAATATGCCTGGCAGCTATTTTAGGTACCATGGTCTCCCTGTTCACGATCGATCACCAGTCGCTCCCCTGACCCTGCGAGCATCCCCTGCACACCCTGACTGCCCCAGCTCTCACATGCGCAAGTCATAAACCCTCTCCTTCCGCATGACTCTGTCCTTGGGAGTCCCGCCCGCGCCTGACCAACACTTCCTTTCCTTTCATGAATACCCCTCTCTTGATAAACTCTTCCTCTATGCTCGATTGTCCGTGCAGACCATTCCTTTCATGAATACCTCTCCTTTGATGACCCCTTCCTCTGAGTCCGATTGTCCGCACGGGTCCCCAGTCATCACCTAGCCGGGGGATACAGTTTATTGCCCCCTATTGTATGGAGTCGCTCCTCTTCAAAGGAGCTACTATTGATCATGGCCTCCCCACCCCCTGGGATACGATCAGGCGCACACATCTTAAGAATCGGCGGAACACTCAGCTGCGTGATAGCCCCCTCCTATTGTATGTGGGGTGAGGACCTCTATTGTGGATACATGTGGGGGTGGGTTTGAAACGAGGATTCCGGGGATGTCTTCTCATACTTCAAAGAGTTTTTTTTGCAATAAAGAATGCTCACATGTCATAAACCAGAGTATAAAAGGCCAGGCCACGAGAGGCTGTTAGAGCACCTCGAAACGATACCTTGTTGTCTGATCTGATGTGTTCTGCTCCGTCGGAATAAAACTTCTGTTTCCTGCCTTCCAGTCTCCAGCGCCTGCCTCTTTGTTTGGTAACTAGAATGGTATAGAGGCGGTTAGCGCCGGGCAACTTTGAAAAAGGCCATCAGCCCTACCTTTTTCCACAATTGGCGCCCAATGTGGGGCCCATCAGTGACTCGTGGATCCAGTGGGAGAGGTCCTGAAGATAGAGTGAACGACTGCATTGATCGGGAGAGCTCCTGTCCGATAGACCCTCGTCTGACAGCCGATCATCCGAACTTCACTGATTCCGAACAGACCTCTCTCGAGTGATCTACGGTCCTGACTGGGAACCATCAGGAGTGCTGCGAAGATCACGAAGAATAGAGGACGATCGGGCGCTGGATTCGGAAGACAGGAAACTGTCCGTGCGGTCCGGGTAAGGTCGTGTAAATGCGACAAATTGTGAAATGATTGTTTGATTTGGATAATACTAGTATTACTCATTTGTTGATTTGTTTGGAGATTCACTGTCTGCAAACGGAGAAACAACAGGCAGACTTTTGTCTCCGTTGTAATCCGTCGTGCCTATCTTCCTCCCCCACTGATTGATTGCTTGGCCCGAACTATTGTTCGCGGATTGTTTTCTGGAGATTCTCTGTCTGCAAACAGGGAAGAACAGGTTCTCTCTTTGCAGGTAGTGAAAGGGTAGGTAACGCAGACTTTTGTCCCCGTTGTAACCCGTCGTGCCTACTTATTCTCCCCATTGATTGTTTGATTGACCGAACATTGATTGTTCGATATTGGTTCTTTTGAGGTATTCACCGCCTGCAAACAACGAGGAATAGAAATATTCTGTCTAGTCTTTGCGCGCAGTGATAAGATAGGTAGTGCAGACTTTTGTCCCCGTTGTAATCCGTCATGCCTATCTTCTCCCCACTGATTGGTAGCCTGTTTAGTCCGGACCGCTTATTGGAGATGAACCATCCAGCACCCCTAATAAGGACATGTTCATTAAGTATGGACTAGTCGCTATAGCTTATAACAAGTTATGGCATAAATATACAAAGAAGGACCCCGAAAGTCAGTGGCCACTGATAGGATCCTTTGATGATCATAAAATAGAAACATTAGAAGCAGCGCTCCAGAAAAATAAGACTGCGCCCACCATGCTCGATAGTATCGGCATGTGGCGCAAAGAAACGGAACAACGCAAGAAAAGAGAAGAAGCAAAAATAGGGAAAGAATTACGAAAGGCAGCCCACCTAGCCGCTAAGCAACTAGAAGAAGAAATAAAAGAAAGAAAGGAACCTACACAAAAGCAAGAATCAGGATTGACAGGCCAATGCCCTGTTAGGACCCCCTCTACGCTCTACCCTGAGCTACCCTCCAAACAACGGGCGAACGATGAGTTACTGCTAGGTCCTCCAATCATCTACATGCCCCCTCCATATGCCCCCTGCCAACCTCTGATACAGCACCTACCAGCTCCAAATACAAGCGAGAGTGACCTTAGCGCTAGTGCCCCGGCCCTTGCGGCCTCTGCACCGGCTGCATTAGTAACGACACCAGATGACCCCGAGGCTAGCAAGCAACCACCAGCCAGACCAAATAGATTGAGCAAAGATGAGCGGGATGGGATTGACAAGATAGTGAAGACACTAGTAGAACGGAAGGAGAGCGAAGAATACACGATGGATATGCACAATTCACATGCCGGTAGCCACAGACGGCATTTCATTTTACGATTCAGCTACCACACCCTGAACGCATATGAGGATAGGTATCAGAATAAGGGCCCCGCTAAATTGACAACTTTATATAGAAAGGTTGATGTCGGAGATGGGACTGAACACGATGTGACGGACCTCTTCATGCAAACACTTGAAGTCTTCCGCCACCTCACGGAACAGAAACCAGAGGTCAAGGTTACGGTCCCTGAAGCGACCGAGTCCTCATTAGAAGTAGCCAACACTATGATGCCTATCAGAGAAGCGGCCCCTTACTGGGTTCCGCCACGAGGTCAGGGAACAAACGACGATATCAACCACACAGATGCAAAGGGGAGGGTTGTGTACAATTGGGTTTATCAACCCTGGGATCGACAAGATATCTTAACTTTTAGGCAAACCCTGCCCGATTTAAGAAAGAACCCAACAGCATTTTATACCGAATTAGGCACAGCCTTGGGTTCGACGATAATGACTTTAGCGGACATTGACTTGTTTTTCGGGTTGTGTCTTCCGGCTGACGTGTGGAAGCAAATCCGGAAGGCTGACCACACAGATCTGTTCGGACACACCTGGAATCAACTTGGTGAACTAGATAGACAGCGAGAACCCGGAAGGAAACCTGTAAAAGACGTACTGGACCTCCCAGACAAAATAGTTCAGAAGCTAAAGACATTAATCCCAGAGAAAAAGGTAGATTGGTCGATAGTCACGGCTTGCCGTCAGAAACCCCAGGAAGACGTATCGGAATACTTCTCCCAATTCGAGACGGTGTTCTCCGATTACAGTGGCCAAGACATGGCCACCGGACAACACCTGTTTGTACAAAATTATGTAAAGGGTCTATCACAAGAGGTCTCCCAAAAGTTACAGACGAGCGAGAGTAGTTGGGGGGCCTCCAAACCCGCAGCTATCCTTCAGATGGCTCAGTATTACGAACATCAAAAGAATGAGAGTGATAGGGCATCCGAGAGAAAGAAGAAAGATTTGAAAGAAAGGGTGATGATAGCCCAGATTCAAGGGGTAGCGGTCGGAAGAGAACCCCACAGGGGGAACTACCAATCAACCACCCCTAGAAATCCACCTCCGAAAGATTGCACCCCAACACCCCACATTGGACGTAGAGACATTAGCGAGGACCAGTGTTCCTTCTGCAAGGGATTCGGCCATTGGAAATCCCAGTGTCCGGTCCTGTTAGAAATGAACAGAAATAGGGACCCCAAGGACGTAGCGGGTGGACCGAGAAATAGGGGACAAGGACGAGGGTACACAAATGACACCAACAACGACAGACCAGGGAGAACGAACACGTTTGACCGTCCCCGACAGAACCAGTATCAACTATCCGACAGCGAGAATGCCCCCGACTTTGCATAGGACTGCCAGGGGCAAGGGAGGGATCCAGTTGAGCTCTGTGTTGACCAGCAAGGTCCTTACGTCACCGCTAAGGTCCTGGGTAAAGTCTCCATTTTTGGTAGACACTGGGGCGACACGTAGTGTGTTATCAAAACGACTGGTTCCAAGGGCACCCTTGTCTGGCTCACACAATACATCGATAGGTTTCGATGGGACGCCCTCCACTAACCCCCTGTCCGTGCCTATCTCCTTTGACCTAGAAAACAACCTCACTGACGCAACATTTTTGCTCTCCTCCAACTCCCTGACGCCATTATGGGCATTGATTTACTAAAGCATTTTCGGGCTACCATTAGGTGTTCCCCAGATGGAGTCCGAGTCATCCTGTACGACAACCCGAGCATGTCCAAATCCTGCCCAGCACGACACATGTACTCCATAACTGACGCTGACCTGTCCTTGCTCGACACCCTACCCCCGTACCTATGGGCCAAAAATGACTCTGATGTGGGACGAATGATGATTGACCCTATACACATAACGGTAAGACAAGACGCAATACTCCCGAAACTCCCGCAGTATCGGATATCGCCCGAAGGCGAGAAGGCACTGGTAGCGATCATTCAGTCCCTGGTAGATGCAGGAGTGGTCGAGGAAGTAGTTAGCAATGTCTGCAACAGCCCTATCCTACCCATTGTTAAGAAGCAAGGCGAGGGAGATGAGAAAGCATACCGCTTCATCATCGACCTGCGGGAGGTTAACAAAGTTGTCGTACCCCAGTACCCTGTAGTCTCAGACATCACCACCATTCTGATCCTCATCCCGCCCACTGCCACCACCTTCACTGTCATTGACCTAAAAAATGCATTTTTCTCTATCCCCATCCACCCAGACAGCCGTTATCTCTTCGGCTTCACCCTAAAATCCCGCTCGTACCGATTTTGTAGAGCTCCCCAGGGCTACACTGAAAGTCCCAGCATTTACAGCCAGGCCCTCAAAAGACAGCTGGACGCCGTCCAGCTACCAGATGGAGTGGTGTTAATCCAATATGTCGATGATATCCTTTTGGCGGCCGACACCACCCCACTTGCAATCGCAGCCACTGTCCAACTCTAACACTTTCTTTCAGAAAATGGCCACAAAGTCTCTAAAAAGAAATTGCAGTTCTGCCAGCCTCAAGTGACATACCTAGGCCATCTCCTGTCCAAAGAAGGGAGGAAACTTACGCCCGATCGAATCCGAACTATCCTAGACACCCCCATCCCAAAAACCCAAAAGCAAGTCCGCTCTTTGGTGGGTCTATCCTCTTTCTGTAGACAGTGGTTACCAAATTTCAGCCTCGTAATAAAACCCCTACTTTCCTTGTTGGCCAAAGATGTCCCCTTCCCGCTCCCTTGGACCCCCAAATGCCAAACGTCCTTTGAAGAGTTGCGGAATGCCCTTTGTTCAGCACCTGTCCTGGGAACACCAGATTACACAAAGCCCTTCTCCCTCTACACTCACGAAAGGGAGGGGTGCGCTTTATCTGTCCTGACCCAGTCCATTGGCCCAAAGCAAAGACTGTGCGCTTACTTCTCTGCCACTCTTGACCCCGTAGCCAGAGCTTTGCCTGCCTGCCTTCGAGCTGTAGCTGCCGCTGCTATCTCTATCCGGCAGAGTGAGGGGATCGTGCTCTCGAATTCCCTCACGGTACTAGTACCCCATGCAGTTGACACCCTCCTGAACCAAACCAAGACGCAACACCTGACGAGTGCCCGACTGACTGGATACGAACTGACTCTGCTCACACCCCACATCACTCTGAAAAGATGCACCACACTGAACCCGGCAACTTTGTTACCCCTACCAGAGAATGATCCCAATGTGCCCCCTGTACACGACTGTGTGACCCTCATGGACGAACAGACTAGAAGTCGGGTTGACCTCAGAGACACGGCTTTTCCTGACCCTGACGGAGAGCTGTGGGTGGACGGCTCTTGCATTAAACTCCCCGATGGCACCACTTCAGCTGCCTATGCAGTCACCACGGCCCGAAATGTAGTAGAGACTGCCCGCATTACACAACGATCTGCACAGGCAGCGGAACTGATTGACCTGACACGAGCATGCATCCTAGCCGCAGGAACCACAACAAACATATACACCGATAGCCAGTATGCCTTCGGGGTGTTTCATCATTTTGGGCTTTTATGGAGGGAAAGGGGATTCCTGACGTCCCACGGCACACCCATCCTCCACGGGGATCTAGTCTCTGCCCTGATCGAAGCAGTACTACTACCCAAACGATTAGCAGTGATCAAGTGTCAGGCACACAAGAAGGTGACGGACCTAGTCGGACAAGGAAACGCGCTGGCCGATATCACTGCACGAACCACAGCTGAAAATAGGACAACCAATATTTATACAGCACTCATTCACCTAGTCATCCATATCACAAGCATACAAAATCAGGCATCCATATGTACACAAAATTTCAGAATGATTACAAAGAAAAATAACGAGACAAAAATTAGAAAAAACTTAGAAAAAGAAGACAAAGAAAACAAAGGCTGCTCATACAATATTCATCTGTGATGTATCATCCACTGCGCATGCGCTAAGGATCAGCGCTACTGAGACGCCGACCGACTCGAGGTTACCAATCCTCTTAGGAGTTCTTAAAACATTCCAGCATCCGTCCTAATTCAAAGTGAGACGCCGTGCTGTCTGAGCATCAAGCTCCACCGACAAAGGTACTTCTCACCCCGTCGGTTCCATCCAGAGTTCGCTATCCTTGACAATATCTACCCGGTCCGGTGGTAAAAACAAGTGTAACTCCGCACCCCCCAGTGAGCGCGACCGCATGCATCCCAGTGTCCTACACCCGTGAAGTGGCCTTGCAGACCAGTAGGATAAACTCCTTGGCCCTGATGAGAGTCCCTTCATTGTATTGGACTCGAAACGCGTAGGCCCCTTGCAGAGTGCTGCTCTCCTTAAACTGAAAATTCCAACAACTGTGAATTCCGATACCCTGAACATGTGTATATACAATGTGTGACATTATCTAAGTTGTTGATAATTAATTTCCAATTTTTGTATATATGTATAGATATATGATACATCACAGATGAATATTGTATGAGCAGCCTTTGTTTTCTTTGTCTTCTTTTTCTAAGTTTTTTCTAATTTTTGTCTCGTTATTTTTCTTTGTAATCATTCTGAAATTTTGTGTACATATGGATGCCTGATTTTGTATGCTTGTGATATGGATGACTAGGTGAATGAGTGCTGTATAAATATTGGTGTAGTTTTGTGTAAAAAATGTACTAAAGTGTTTAAAAAATTCCTTTTCGAAAATAATTGAATAAACTGCTATTAATTAGCAACAACGTAGGTTGGAATCGGTTTTTCTAACTTATGAACAAAAACCTTCAGGTGAAATCAACATCTCAGTTCTGGCATATCTTTTGGTCTACTATGTTTAAATGCTCAGCCTAACTGATGTAGAGCAAACTCTCCGTTGTTCTTGGAAAATAGGACAACGGCACGCATGTATGTGACCAGGTCACAAGCAGAGAAATGGACTGACGCTAGGGAGATGATTAGAGACATCCAGTCGGCCAGCACACCTCACGAACTGACTGAGTGGGCACGGATGGGTCTGAAGGACGATGAAGGCTGCTGGCGGACAAAGGATGCGAACAAATGGTTGCTGCCTGACTCATACCTGATCCCCATACTGACTATGGCACACTCCCCCGCACATATAGGATCTGCCCCCATGATCGAGCTCATTTCCAAAGTCTGGGACAACGACAAAATCCCCGACTCAGCCAAACGTCTGGTCCAGCAGTGCCTTATCTGCTTGCAACACAACCCCGGGAAAGGAACTGTAGTGCCCCGGGGAGGGTTTGGGATCCCCAACCACCCCTTTGAGGTCCTCCAGATGGATTACATTCAGCTAGAGAGATGCCAAAGCTTGAAGTATGTACTGGTCATTGTATGTGCCTTCAGCAAATGGGTGGAAGCCTATCCAACCCGTGATAATACTGCCATGACTACTGCCAAAGTACTACTGAAAGAGTTTTTTCCTCGCTACGGCCTCTGTCGAATTTTATGGAGCGACAACGGCCCCCACTTCATAGCAGAAGTTATCCAGCTAATGTTGAAGGGGTTGGGTGTGAGGCAGAGGTTCCATGCGGTCTTCCACCCCCAATCTGCTGGTTTGGTGGAGCGACACAACGCTACATTGAAACTGAAATTGTCAAAAATAGTGGCCACCACAGGACTTAAATGGCCAGATGCCCTCCCACTGGCATTGCTATCAATGAGCTCCACTCCCACTAAGCACCATTTGACCCCCTATGAGGTTGTATTCGGGCAACCAATGAACCTTTGGACTGCCCCCAAACCGACCTCCATTCATGACGTCCCGGACGTCCTGCTGTCTGATTACTTGTACAAATTAACAAAAACATTGTCATTCATCAGCAGGTGCAGCAGGCCCTCCCCGATGATTCCAGGGGTCCGGGCCACGACATCCAACTGGGGGACTATGTATTAGTCCGGAATTTTCAACGGGCGAAGAGTCTGGAACCCCGGTGGACGGGCCCCTGGCAAGTACTAATCACCACCCGGACGGCTCTTCGAGTGGAGGGGAAGCGGCACTGGCTGCACGCACACCACTGCAAGAAGGTCTCCTCGACCCTGGCCACCACCGAAGACATCGACAACCAAGAAGAGCTCCTGAACAAGGATCGACCATCGCTGAACTGCTATCCCGATACCGAGGCACTTGAACTTGCAAAATTCCCTGATCCCACTGTGCCAACCAGGGAAGGGTATTTCCTGCGTTGAAAGGAGGGAGCTTCGGCTAAGTAGACCACGGATTAAGTTAAATCTCAGAACGGTGACCCAACACCACCAAGGGTTACCCGGAAGAGAAGCTAAACAAAGTCTGTGGTTCTGCCCGCTACCGAGCACCTTGAAGATGATGGAAGCGCCAGATAAGAAGATGATGGAAGCGCCAGATAAGAAGATGATGGAAGCAGCCGGAAATACCCACTACAGGAACCCAAAGACTGACAATATGCACAAATCAAAGACAATCGCCTTCTTCATTGCTTTCCTCTTTTGCCTCCTCCTCATGACTTCCTTCTGGATCTTGGAGGAAAGCACTCCTGCTCATCAGATATTGCTAGCCACTGCACAGCCAACCACTATGAAAGAGCATCGCCTGATCTCCCTCTCACCTCAGCTCCGAGAGAGGCGTAGGGAGTTCTGGAACAATTCCTTTGTGCAACTGTTGCACCAGCACAACCTTGCTGCGAATGCCACCAACTGCTGGATCTGCGGACTGCTCCCGCATGCCACCGGTCACTCCATCCCCTTCATCCCTTCTCCTCTCAGTTCATGGTTCCTGCCTTGCCTGGTTGATCCTCATGCAAGAAAGCCACAAGGACAACACCATTTCTGGTCAAACAGTGTCACACTTCTAACATGGGTTCTGGCTGAACACAACCGGAAGGACATCTGCTCCCTTGTGTCCTGTTCCCTCTGGTTCCGCCTTCCTTATGGACATCCCTGCAAAGGAGCGAGTAGAAATGCAGGTGCTCCGTAATCCAGCTAGAACCACCTTCTCCCACCTACGGATGCGAACCGCCGCCACTCTGACTGTGGCCCTGTCTGTCATCAACGTCACTGGCCAGGTGTGCATCGAAGGCCTAGGAAGACAGCTGGTAGGTCACAGTGCCTGCCACATCACAAAGTCACTAGACTCAACTGACCCCCCCCCCTTTTGTTGCTTCTCCGAATATGTACTTTGTTTGTGGCACCAAAGCTTACACCTGGCTCCCGAAAGGTTGGAGGGGCACTTGCTACATTGCTTTCGTCCTCCCCCCCACTTATGTAGCCCCTGCTGATTATCACCGGCAGAGACACGCAAGTGACATTGGACAAGCCGACTCCACTGGAGCACAGTTCCTGGATGCAGCGAAGGGACTTGTTCCTCTGTGGGGCCCGATGGCGAACAGCCGCGCCATCCGACATCTGACCCAGGCAATAGAAACAACCATCAACATCACAGCTGGCGCCCTCGCTAACAACACGGCTGAGCTTCAGGCGGTCCGCCTTGTGACCCTTCAAAATCGCCTGGTTCTAGACGTTGTTCTAGCCGATCATGGAGGAGCATGCCGCATGATCGGATCTAGCTGTTGCACCTACGTACCAGATAACTCGCCCTCAGTCTACAAGGCAATTGAGCACCTCCATAGACTTTCCTCAGAAGTTCATCAAGAGCAAGAAGGATGGTCGCTTGGAAGCTGGTTTTGGGACACTCTGAAGGGCTGGGGATGGAGGTTGTTTATATTCATATTGATACCGATTGTGATACAATGTGGGTGTTGCCTAGGTATTCAATGCTTGCCATCTTTGTGTGCACTCATTTCTAACTGTATGTGCCCTAAGACTTTGGACTTCCGAACTGAGCACTTGAGTCCCCTCTACGAGGTAGAAGTACGTGGCCTAATGGGGATAGACCCGAATTGACAAGTTGGCGAGACATGTTAAAAGGGAGGACTGTGGAATTTTAGTTTGCGAACTGAACATCATCTGCGCCATCTTGTCATCCATGTACAATATGCCTGGCAGCTATTTTAGGTACCATGGTCTCCCTGTTCACGATCGATCACCAGCGCGCTCCCCTGACCCTGCGAGCATCCCCTGCACACCCTGACTGCCCCCGCTCTCACATCCGCAAGTCATAAACCCTCTCCTTCCGCATGACTCTGTCCTTGGGAGTCCTGCCCGCGCCTGACCAACACTTCCTTTCCTTTCATGAATACCCCTCTCTTGATAAACTCTTCCTCTACGCTCGATTGTCCGTGCAGACCATTCCTTTCATGAATACCTCTCCTTTGATGACCCCTTCCTCTGAGTCCGATTGTCCGCACGGGTCCCCGGTCATCACCTAGCCGGGGGATACAGTTTATTGCCCCCTATTGTATGGAGTCGCTCCTCTTCAAAGGAGCTACTATTGATCATGGCCTCCCCACCCCCTGGGATACGATCAGGCGCACACATCTTAAGAATCGGCGGAACACTCAGCTGCGTGATAGCCCCTTCCTATTGTATGTGGGGTGAGGACCTCTATTGTGGATACATGTGGGGGTGGGTTTGAAACGAGGATTCCGGGGATGTCTTCTCATACTTCAAAGAGTTTTTTTTGCAATAAAGAATGCTCACATGTCATAAACCAGAGTATAAAAGGCCAGGCCTCCGAGAGTCTGTTAGAGCACCTCGAAACGATACCTTGTTGTCTGATCTGATGTGTTCTGCTCCGTCGGAATAAAACTTCTGTTTCCTGCCTTCCAGTCTCCAGCGCCTGCCTCTTTGTTTGGTAACTAGAATGGTATAGAGGCGGTTAGCGCCGGGCAACTTTGAAAAAGGCCATCAGCCCTACCTTTTTCCACACCTCTCCTAGCTTGTAATCAAGCGTGTCACGTCTGAACTTTCGAATCTTCCTCTCATTTATATCCTGAGTGTGTTTATCAATTTGATCTTTAACATCTTTTAGAAGAGTGTCTAGTTTCTCCCCTGTTAGCATAGAAGACAGTTCTTCTGTGGTGTCATCTATTTCTTTCTTTAATTCATTCAAGATGCCGGATAGTTCTTCTATGATCAATATTATAAGATCCAACAGGCACTTATTAAGTATAGCATACCATTTGTCTCGAAATTTCTGTGAATTCTTGCAAAGAGAAGGTTTCAGGGCGATACGCAGTCCTCTCGGTATGCGTTGGAGCCTGTGGTATTTAATCAATGTATTCGCATGTAGCTACTGGTTGACATGTCTCTTAGATAGATACAATAATTGTTTGAGATTTTGTTCTTTAGTTTTATTGGAAGAGGTTGGGTTGATCTGTTCACCGATAAGGCAGTAGATTCTAGAAGCTTCTCCTTCGTCAAAGGCGAATGTTTCAGCTCTTGCTTCAGGCATTTTTGCTATTTCTTCGTACTGCATTATGGAAATGTTCTTGCTATTAAGTTAGTGATTTTAATTGAAGTATGTTTGTATGGCGTGCAGACAATTCCGTGACAAGAATAGGAATATAACTAGAATGATGGATAGTCGCACAGCAAAGTTCGATACTGAGGTCAAAACTAAGTATATATAAGGTTTTAGCATTTAGGAGGTTTGCAGCCCAGGTGGCGTCTCTTGTCTAGGACGTCCAGTTTACTAACGAGAAAAAGTGCCTCCAACGTGAATTGGAAGCATCCCCCGGCGCTCCACTCTGAGATCAATTTAAATCAATTCAAAGAAAAAGTTCCATGTAACGTTTGAATTAAGATAAAGTCTTATATTGTATTCATCAATTCAAAATTTCAAAACATCCTTTCATTTCCAATTATAAAGTTCATTGAGCGATGTTTAAAGTGACAATAACACATATTACAGTCCAATGCATTTCGGGCTGTTTGCCCTTCATCCGGGACAATAGCTAGAAGCAAGAGGAGACTCCATTCTGTAATTATCGTCTCCCTGTGCATTGAACTCGAGCATGCATTTACAATGCCATGCCTATGTATATCACGGGTATTGATGCAATAATAAACACGATCTAATGGGCATGTGTGCATTAATGTCAATATCACCACCTCTCTTTGTTTATGGAACACGAGCACGCATTCACATTGCCATGCCGTAATGCATCACTGGTTATTGATGCAATAATAACCATGATTGAACCGGCAGTTTTGCATTAATATTATTATCACCACCAATGTAGATAATTTAGAACTTTGGTCTTTCTTCCACCTCTATAGGCGTGTCTTGTACCACGTGGTATGGTATCCATAGCAATATGTGAATCCGGAAACTCGGCTCGCCATTGCGATTACGAGCGGCGGTCCCGGCCAGATTCACTCGGCGTCGGGTAAGTTTGCTTCACTACAATACCCACCGCATTTTCCTCCCTTTTTCAACATGGGTCTCTCGCTAATAACGGGCGGCACTAACGACTCCCCCCCCCATTTTGCCCGATAGATACCACGGAGTCACTTGATTTGAGGACTCGTCTTTTGAATACTCACTAGCCTTCCCAGAACAACACTGGTGCCTTACTTATCAACTGGGTAAGCCCGCTCCTCATTTCCTTGTTTTCCACAGGTCATCTCAGCACTAGGAGCTTATGTATTACCTATTCTCCGTATGTTCAACACTGCTAAGTGATCCCCCTATAACTACAGTGTTTGACCCTGTGCTAATTTACTTGCATACTGACCAACTTATGTATTCCCCATTGTCAGTGTTCCATTTCAGACACTGCGGCGTGATCCCCTGATAACTCCAGTTTCTGACCTTATGTTAAATTATCTGCTAACCAAGGTAAATCATTCATTGTAACGCATCCTCTCATTCCTGAGGGATACTTGTTGTAGATACTGCCTTAGTCATCGCCCCCCACCAGGGCCAGTTAACGGCTCCTAATCGCTCTATACAACCAATCCCGCGGATTTTTGACAAAAAATAAAAATAAAAAATATGATGTTTGATCTATTCTTTTAAACTATAGTCCCTACCCATCTCAGAACTCCCCCATTAACGGGGACGCTTGCCTAATGAAGGACTCACATTACGAGGTGTAACCCTTATGGTATACCCTTAATTGCAGCAGTGTGCTTTAATTGGTCTTTTATGTATAATGTGAGGTACATCCCTCTACCGAATATAACTCTCTCTTTATATATATTAATGAGGTTGCCTGCCCCGTGTTTTGTCCTGATGAAGACAACACTGCAAGGGCACCACTAATCTCTGCGATATTTTGAGGGTCGAAACGTCGACAATAACCTGTTTTGATCATCAACTTCACGCCATTAGTTTCACATTTATTGTAATATGTGAAGCATGATATGTTTTTATTTATGTTTTGAACCAACGGTCCTTTGTTCTGTATATAAAATTTAATTTGCTAAAAGAGTTTTGTCAACTGGCTGATTTTACTGTCACTAATTCCCTTCCATTACACTATCCTCACCCGATCACTTCACCCTCCCTCCCTGGGGCACTCTACAACCGTTTACAATATTGATCAATTGTTCAGTATATTTAATATACATACTCCCATTGTGAATAAAACAATGTGGATGCATACATTGTCTTTGTCACTATTTTTTTGAACTGTTTGTATTATCACACACTCACACTGGGACCCCTTCCTCTCAGTACTTATTGAACCCAGGTCCCAGTGACTATGTTTGGGTAAACCCCCCTATTTAGACACAGCCTCAAACAACAGCACTATTTTGGCACAAACCCATGTCCACATCTCTTTGTAAGTATGGGTTTGCTCCAAAATCCGTATATGGATGCACGAGAATGATCTTGCACAAGCCATGGTTTGCCCACCTGACTCATAGTATTGCACCGCCTTGCCTTACATTTTGTTCAAAAGCCCCACAAATTACCATTTGAGTGGCTTTCTAAAGACCAAAAAACATTTTGTGCTGGACTGTGTTAAAAATTGACACAGTCCAATGCAAAATCTATGTATGTCTGGGATAAAATGTAAACTTAGCCAAACTCTTTTTGATTAACCTATCTGCATTTCAGGTAGAAAGTGTATTGCAATTATTTGTGAATGGCCCTCAGGACCAAATTCTATTTTTTGTGAAAATGTAGGTAATTATGAAAAAATAGATAATCAAATTCATATTTTTCTGATAAGGGGGCCTCGGAATATGTATTGCCCGGTCTCTGTAAACCCTCAAGATAACTCTGAGACACTGAGGCCACAATAGGTTTGCAAGAACCAAAAAGCCTGGCTCCTCAGCATTGTTTCCTTTCTGTGACTGACCCTGTGAATGAAGCAGTCAACGCCATAATATGACTGTCGCTGGTTTTTCAGACCCCTGGTCATTTTAGAGGAACCAGTTTACAGTGCACCTGGGATTGACATGTAGACAGGATTTGTGATTTTTGCAAATGTACATAGCCGAGGAATTCAGTAACATTGGGGGAATTGTAAATTTGACCCAGTGATGATTGCAGGTCAGACCCACAAAACTTTAACCCAGAGCAGGTGAAGGAAGAGAAAGACAGAAAAACAGCTTCAAAAGGAGAATACAGAGGGGGCATGGCTTAGGAGCCGAACATGGCAGACGCATCTCTCTAGAGCTCTGCAGTTCGCTCCCTTCCAGGGCCAGAACCCTGCATGATCCTAGACCCCAGCAGCTGTTCCGGAGGATCACTTGCCCTGGGGAACATAGCGCCTCTTTTGGAGCGAAATGGCGGCGACGGAGGGCCGGATAGCCTTCCACCACGTTTGACAGGTGGAGGCCGCGTAGGAGAGTGGCAGAGGCTGAGCCGCGGATGCCGGTCGCCACGATTACTGAAGAGACTGCTGCGGAGGCTGCGATCCTTGCCGGGGAGTCCTTGGGGAGCGCGGACGGCGGCCCCGTCCCTGGGAGCTACTGAAAGCGTCATCAGAGCGGGTGGATCGCATTGCCGTTGCGACGCCATAGTGGTGCCCCTCCCCCACTCCTCGGACAACATGCCTCAGCGATTGGAGCTTGGTGCCTAGCAGGGCCTACTCCAGGCCCGGAACCCACTGGACTTTCCATGAGCATGGCCTAGATGTTGTAGGGGATTGCCTACCCGCCTACCTGTAGCTGAGAAGTCCGCCATAAAGTTAATCTCTGACGAGTGTGCGATTGGGGACTGGGCCTTGTGACAGCAGCCATCTTGACCGGCCACTGTGCAGTTAATTTGTGAGGATCGCCCTGTCGCAGAGGATTGTTGCCGCCTGGGGGCCATGGGTCTTGCCAGCAGGAGGCCTGGCCCATCATCCGTGCCAACTGTAGAACGCTCTGGCGCAGCCCCCTGTGCCAGCTTCCCTGTGGAGAGAGATATGGCAGGGGGAATTGGGCCTTCCGAGTTGGAGGCGAGGGTAGGCAGCCAGGCTATGTTGTCTGTGGACTGCTTTCTTCCAGTGTGCGGGCTGCCCTGCGACACTTGGGTGGGCACTACCGACACACCGGAGACATCAGAAGGCCGCAAACGCACATCCACCAGCACCAGGTGTGTGCGACGATTGGAGATGCTGACACGCCTTGGAGTGGGTGACACGTCTCGCGGATTGTCGCACGCCTTTCTCCTATGGATTTCCTTCCCATCCCTGACAGCGGTGGGTGCTGGTCTGGTGTGGACCCTCTGGTATGGACCTTCAAACCATTATGGTCAAGGATAGACAATGTGCGGCGGCCCCCAAGCAGCACACCATGGACCAATGCACCACCACCACCCCAGCTGGGAAGGAGGCTGCCGAAGGCCTATCTTCAGACACAAAGACGCTGCTGAAGGCCATTGATCAGTCACAAACTGCCCTCGAAGGCCACATTGGGGCTGTGGGTTCAGAGGTGTTGTTCCTCCGCCAGGATCTCTGGAAGGCGGTCGACCGAATCACTGGAGCGGAGGCAAAGGTCTCCACTGTGGCGGACACTGTTTCCACTCTCCAGAAGAAGGTGGACTAGCTGGCCATGGTCTCTCAAGAGCTAGCGGCACAGGTCAAGGACGCAGAAGGGCGTGCCCGTCGCAACAATATCCGCCTGGTGGGATTCCCATAGGCTTGTGAGGGGGCCTCGATGTATGTCTTCCTTTCAGGCTGGCTCAAGGCGTTGCTATCCCCTGAGGACATGTCTTCCTGCTTCGTGATTGAGAGAGCCCACTGCGCTCTGACCAAGAAGCCACCACCTGGGGAGCGTCCTAGGCCCCTTATTGCTTGGCTACTCAACTATGCCGACCAAGATGCCATCCTCCGCTTTGCCTGACTACATAAAGACCAGATGACTTTTGAGTCCCATCCCATCATGGTTAAATACAAAGGTGGTTCTGTTGGGTAAGACAAATCACTTTGACAATGCTAATAAATGCAAATTAAACGTTTAAAAACTCTCTGAAACACATATGCAATGAGAAAATGAATACTCAAGCAATCTAATGATAAACTTCAGATAGCTGAGGAAATATAAATTTTATGGTCAAGATGTGTTCCCTAGCGCGTACCCCACCGTCTCCATGTACGAGTTAAAGTGCATGTAACTTCCCTCCTGTACCAGCTAGAAAGGTTGATGTCGGAGATGGGACTGAACACGATGTGACGGACCTCTTCATGCAAACACTTGAAGTCTTCCGCCACCTCACGGAACAGAAACCAGAGGTCAAGGTTACGGTCCCTGAAGCGACCGAGTCCTCATTAGAAGTAGCCAACACTATGATGCCTATCAGAGAAGCGGCCCCTTACTGGGTTCCGCCACGAGGTCAGGGAACAAACGACGATATCAACCACACAGATGCAAAGGGGAGGGTTGTGTACAATTGGGTTTATCAACCCTGGGATCGACAAGATATCTTAACTTTTAGGCAAACCCTGCCCGATTTAAGAAAGAACCCAACAGCATTTTATACCGAATTAGGCACAGCCTTGGGTTCGACGATAATGACTTTAGCGGACATTGACTTGTTTTTCGGGTTGTGTCTTCCGGCTGACGTGTGGAAGCAAATCCGGAAGGCTGACCACACAGATCTGTTCGGACACACCTGGAATCAACTTGGTGAACTAGATAGATAGCGAGAACCCGGAAGGAAACCTGTAAAAGACGTACTGGACCTCCCAGACAAAATAGTTCAGAAGCTAAAGACATTAATCCCAGAGAAAAAGGTAGATTGGTCGATAGTCACGGCTTGCCGTCAGAAACCCCAGGAAGACGTATCGGAATACTTCTCCCAATTCGAGACGGTGTTCTCCGATTACAGTGGCCAAGACATGACCACCGCCACCGGACAACACCTGTTTGTACAAAATTATGTAAAGGGTCTATCACAAGAGGTCTCCCAAAAGTTACAGACGAGCGAGAGTAGTTGGGGGGCCTCCAAACCCGCAGCTATCCTTCAGATGGCTCAGTATTACGAACATCAAAAGAATGAGAGTGATAGGGCATCCGAGAGAAAGAAGAAAGATTTGAAAGAAAGGGTGATGATAGCCCAGATTCAAGGGGTAGCGGTCGGAAGAGAACCCCACAGGGGGAACTACCAATCAACCACCCCTAGAAATCCACCTCCGAAAGATTGCACCCCAACACCCCACATTGGACGTAGAGACATTAGCGAGGACCAGTGTGCCTTCTGCAAGGGATTCGGCCATTGGAAATCCCAGTGTCCGGTCCTGTTAGAAATGAACAGAAATAGGGACCCCAAGGACGTAGCGGGTGGACCGAGAAATAGGGGACAAGGACGAGGGTACACAAATGACACCAACAACGACAGACCAGGGAGAACGAACACGTTTGACTGTCCCCGACAGAACCAGTATCAACTATCCGACAGCGAGAATGCCCCCGACTTTGCATAGGACTGCCAGGGGCAAGGGAGGGATCCAGTTGAGCTCTGTGTTGACCAGCAAGGTCCTTACGTCACCGCTAAGGTCCTGGGTACAAAGTCTCCATTTTTGGTAGACACTGGGGCGACACGTAGTGTGTTATCAAAACGACTGGTTCCAAGGGCACCCTTGTCTGGCTCACACAATACATCGATAGGTTTCGATGGGACGCCCTCCACTAACCCCCTGTCCGTGCCTATCTCCTTTGACCTAGAAAACAACCTCACTGACGCAACATTTTTGCTCTCCTCCAACTCCCTGACGCCATTATGGGCATTGATTTACTAAAGCATTTTCGGGCTACCATTAGGTGTTCCCCAGATGGAGTCCGAGTCATCCTGTACGACAACCCGAGCATGTCCAAATCCTGCCCAGCACGACACATGTACTCCATAACTGACGCTGACCTGTCCTTGCTCGACACCCTACCCCCGTACCTATGGGCCAAAAATGACTCTGATGTGGGACGAATGATGATTGACCCTATACACATAACGGTAAGACAAGACGCAATACTCCCGAAACTCCCGCAGTATCGGATATCGCCCGAAGGCGAGAAGGCACTGGTAGCGATCATTCAGTCCCTGGTAGATGCAGGAGTGGTCGAGGAAGTAGTTAGCAATGTCTGCAACAGCCCTATCCTACCCATTGTTAAGAAGCAAGGCGAGGGAGATGAGAAAGCATACCGCTTCATCATCGACCTGCGGGAGGTTAACAAAGTTGTCGTACCCCAGTACCCTGTAGTCTCAGACATCACCACCATTCTGATCCTCATCCCGCCCACTGCCACCACCTTCACTGTCATTGACCTAAAAAATGCATTTTTCTCTATCCCCATCCACCCAGACAGCCGTTATCTCTTCGGCTTCACCCTAAAATCCCGCTCGTACCGATTTTGTAGAGCTCCCCAGGGCTACACTGAAAGTCCCAGCATTTACAGCCAGGCCCTCAAAAGACAGCTGGACGCCGTCCAGCTACCAGATGGAGTGGTGTTAATCCAATATGTCGATGATATCCTTTTGGCGGCCGACACCACCCCACTTGCAATCGCAGCCACTGTCCAACTCTAACACTTTCTTTCAGAAAATGGCCACAAAGTCTCTAAAAAGAAATTGCAGTTCTGCCAGCCTCAAGTGACATACCTAGGCCATCTCCTGTCCAAAGAAGGGAGGAAACTTACGCCCGATCGAATCCGAACTATCCTAGACACCCCCATCCCAAAAACCCAAAAGCAAGTCCGCTCTTTGGTGGGTCTAACCTCTTTCTGTAGACAGTGGTTACCAAATTTCAGCCTCGTAATAAAACCCCTACTTTCCTTGTTGGCCAAAGATGTCCCCTTCCCGCTCCCTTGGACCCCCGAATGCCAAACGTCCTTTGAAGAGTTGCGGAATGCCCTTTGTTCAGCACCTGTCCTGGGAACACCAGATTACACAAAGCCCTTCTCCCTCTACACTCACGAAAGGGAGGGGTGCGCTTTATCTGTCCTGACCCAGTCCATTGGCCCAAAGCAAAGACTGTGCGCTTACTTCTCTGCCACTCTTGACCCCGTAGCCAGAGCTTTGCCTGCCTGCCTTCGAGCTGTAGCTGCCGCTGCTATCTCTATCCGGCAGAGTGAGGGGATCGTGCTCTCGAATTCCCTCACGGTACTAGTACCCCATGCAGTTGACACCCTCCTGAACCAAACCAAGACGCAACACCTGACGAGTGCCCGACTGACTGGATACGAACTGACTCTGCTCACACCCCACATCACTCTGAAAAGATGCACCACACTGAACCCGGCAACTTTGTTACCCCTACCAGAGAATGATCCCAATGTGCCCCCTGTACACGGCTGTGTGACCCTCATGGACGAACAGACTAGAAGTCGGGTTGACCTCAGAGACACGGCTTTTCCTGACCCTGACGGAGAGCTGTGGGTGGACGGCTCTTGCATTAAACTCCCCGATGGCACCACTTCAGCTGCCTATGCAGTCACCACGGCCCGAAATGTAGTAGAGACTGCCCGCATTACAGAACGATCTGCACAGGCAGCGGAACTGATTGACCTGACACGAGCATGCATCCTAGCCGCAGGAACCACAACAAACATATACACCGATAGCCAGTATGCCTTCGGGGTGTTTCATCATTTTGGGCTTTTATGGAGGGAAAGGGGATTCCTGACGTCCCACGGCACACCCATCCTCCACGGGGATCTAGTCTCTGCCCTGATCGAAGCAGTACTACTACCCAAACGATTAGCAGTGATCAAGTGTCAGGCACACAAGAAGGTGACGGACCTAGTCGGACAAGGAAACGCGCTGGCCGATATCACTGCACGCACCACAGCTGAAAATAGGACAACGGCACGCATGTATGTGACCAGGTCACAAGCAGAGAAATGGACTGACGCTAGGGAGATGATTAGAGACATCCAGTCGGCCAGCACACCTCACGAACTGACTGAGTGGGCACGGATGGGTCTGAAGGACGATGAAGGCTGCTGGCGGACAAAGGATGCGAACAAATGGTTGCTGCCTGACTCATACCTGATCCCCATACTGACTATGGCACACTCCCCCGCACATATAGGATCTGCCCCCATGATCGAGCTCATTTCCAAAGTCTGGGACAACGACAAAATCCCCGACTCAGCCAAACGTCTGGTCCAGCAGTGCCTTATCTGCTTGCAACACAACCCCGGGAAAGGAACTGTAGTGCCCCGGGGAGGGTTTGGGATCCCCAACCACCCCTTTGAGGTCCTCCAGATGGATTACATTCAGCTAGAGAGATGCCAAAGCTTGAAGTATGTACTGGTCATTGTATGTGCCTTCAGCAAATGGGTGGAAGCCTATCCAACCCGTGATAATACTGCCATGACTACTGCCAAAGTACTACTGAAAGAGTTTTTTCCTCGCTACGGCCTCTGTCGAATTTTATGGAGCGACAACGGCCCCCACTTCGTAGCAGAAGTTATCCAGCTAATTTTGAAGGGGTTGGGTGTGAGGCAGAGGTTCCATGCGGTCTTCCACCCCCAATCTGCTGGTTTGGTGGAGCGACACAACGCTACATTGAAACTGAAATTGTCAAAAATAGTGGCCACCACAGGACTTAAATGGCCAGATGCCCTCCCACTGGCATTGCTATCAATGAGCTCCACTCCCACTAAGCACCATTTGACCCCCTATGAGGTTGTATTCGGGCGACCAATGAACCTTTGGACTGCCCCCAAACCGACCTCCATTCATGACGTCCCGGACGTCCTGCTGTCTGATTACTTGTACAAATTAACAAAAACATTGTCATTCATCAGCAGGTGCAGCAGGCCCTCCCCGATGATTCCAGGGGTCCGGGCCACGACATCCAACTGGGGGACTATGTATTAGTCCGGAATTTTCAACGGGCGAAGAGTCTGGAACCCCGGTGGACGGGCCCCTGGCAAGTACTAATCACCACCCGGACGGCTCTTCGAGTGGAGGGGAAGCGGCACTGGCTGCACGCACACCACTGCAAGAAGGTCTCCTCGACCCTGGCCACCACCGAAGACATCGACAACCAAGAAGAGCTCCTGAACAAGGATCGACCATCGCTGAACTGCTATCCCGATACCGAGGCACTTGAACTTGCAAAATTCCCTGATCCCACTGTGCCAACCAGGGAAGGGTATTTCCTGCGTTGAAAGGAGGGAGCTTCGGCTAAGTAGACCACGGATTAAGTTAAATCTCAGAACGGTGACCCAACACCACCAAGGGTTACCCGGAAGAGAAGCTAAACAAAGTCTGTGGTTCTGCCCGCTACCGAGCACCTTGAAGATGATGGAAGCGCCAGATAAGAAGATGATGGAAGCGCCAGATAAGAAGATGATGGAAGCAGCCGGAAATACCCACTACAGGAACCCAAAGACTGACAATATGCACAAATCAAAGACAATCGCCTTCTTCATTGCTTTCCTCTTTTGCCTCCTCCTCATGACTTCCTTCTGGATCTTGGAGGAAAGCACTCCTGCTCATCAGATATTGCTAGCCACTGCACAGCCAACCACTATGAAAGAGCATCGCCTGATCTCCCTCTCACCTCAGCTCCGAGAGAGGCGTAGGGAGTTCTGGAACAATTCCTTTGTGCAACTGTTGCACCAGCACAACCTTGCTGCGAATGCCACCAACTGCTGGATCTGCGGACTGCTCCCGCATGCCACCGGTCACTCCATCCCCTTCATCCCTTCTCCTCTCAGTTCATGGTTCCTGCCTTGCCTGGTTGATCCTCATGCAAGAAAGCCACAAGGACAACACCATTTCTGGTCAAACAGTGTCACACTTCTAACATGGGTTCTGGCTGAACACAACCGGAAGGACATCTGCTCCCTTGTGTCCTGTTCCCTCTGGTTCCGCCTTCCTTATGGACATCCCTGCAAAGGAGCGAGTAGAAATGCAGGTGCTCCGTAATCCAGCTAGAACCACCTTCTCGCATCTACGGATGCGAACCGCCGCCACTCTGACTGTGGCCCTGTCTGTCATCAACGTCACTGGCCAGGTGTGCATCGAAGGCCTAGGAAGACAGCTGGTAGGTCACAGTGCCTGCCACATCACAAAGTCACTAGACTCAACTGACCCCCCCCCCTTTTGTTGCTTCTCCGAATATGTACTTTGTTTGTGGCACCAAAGCTTACACCTGGCTCCCGAAAGGTTGGAGGGGCACTTGCTACATTGCTTTCGTCCTCCCCCCCACATATGTAGCCCCTGCTGATCATCACCGGCAGAGACGCGCAAGTGACATTGGACAAGCCGACTCCACTGGAGCACAGTTCCTGGATGCAGCGAAGGGACTTGTTCCTCTGTGGGGCCCGATGGCGAACAGCCGCGCCATCCGACATCTGACCCAGGCAATAGAAACAACCATCAACATCACAGCTGGCGCCCTCGCTAACAACACGGCTGAGCTTCAGGCGGTCCGCCTTGTGACCCTTCAAAATCGCCTGGTTCTAGACGTTGTTCTAGCCGATCATGGAGGAGCATGCCGCATGATCGGATCTAGCTGTTGCACCTACGTACCAGATAACTCGCCCTCAGTCTACAAGGCAATTGAGCACCTCCATAGACTTTCCTCAGAAGTTCATCAAGAGCAAGAAGGATGGTCGCTTGGAAGCTGCTTTTGGGACACTCTGAAGGGCTGGGGATGGAGGTTGTTTATATTCATATTGATACCGATTGTGATACAATGTGGGTGTTGCCTAGGTATTCAATGCTTGCCATCTTTGTGTGCACTCATTTCTAACTGTATGTGCCCTAAGACTTTGGACTTCCGAACTGAGCACTTGAGTCCCCTCTACGAGGTAGAAGTACGTGGCCTAATGGGGATAGACCCGAATTGACAAGTTGGCGAGACATGTTAAAAGGGAGGACTGTGGAATTTTAGTTTGCGAACTGAACATCATCTGCGCCATCTTGTCATCCATGTACAATATGCCTGGCAGCTATTTTAGGTACCATGGTCTCCCTGTTCACGATCGATCACCAGCGCGCTCCCCTGACCCTGCGAGCATCCCCTGCACACCCTGACTGCCCCCGCTCTCACATCCGCAAGTCATAAACCCTCTCCTTCCGCATGACTCTGTCCTTGGGAGTCCTGCCCGCGCCTGACCAACACTTCCTTTCCTTTCATGAATACCCCTCTCTTGATAAACTCTTCCTCTACGCTCGATTGTCCGTGCAGACCATTCCTTTCATGAATACCTCTCCTTTGATGACCCCTTCCTCTGAGTCCGATTGTCCGCACGGGTCCCCGGTCATCACCTAGCCGGGGGATAAGGTTTATTGCCCCCTATTGTATGGAGTCGCTCCTCTTCAAAGGAGCTACTATTGATCATGGCCTCCCCACCCCCTGGGATACGATCAGGCGCACACATCTTAAGAATCGGCGGAACACTCAGCTGCGTGATAGCCCCTTCCTATTGTATGTGGGGTGAGGACCTCTATTGTGGATACATGTGGGGGTGGGTTTGAAACGAGGATTCCGGGGATGTCTTCTCATACTTCAAAGAGTTTTTTTTGCAATAAAGAATGCTCACATGTCATAAACCAGAGTATAAAAGGCCAGGCCTCCGAGAGTCTGTTAGAGCACCTCGAAACGATACCTTGTTGTCTGATCTGATGTGTTCTGCTCCGTCGGAATAAAACTTCTGTTTCCTGCCTTCCAGTCTCCAGCGCCTGCCTCTTTGTTTGGTAACTAGAATGGTATAGAGGCGGTTAGCGCCGGGCAACTTTGAAAAAGGCCACCAGCCCTACCTTTTTCCACACCTCTCCTAGCTTGTAATCAAGCGTGTCACGTCTGAACTTTCGAATCTTCCTCTCATTTATATCCTGAGTGTGTTTATCAATTTGATCTTTAACATCTTTTAGAAGAGTGTCTAGTTTCTCCCCTGTTAGCATAGAAGACAGTTCTTCTGTGGTGTCATCTATTTCTTTCTTTAATTCATTCAAGATGCCGGATAGTTCTTCTATGATCAATATTATAAGATCCAACAGGCACTTATTAAGTATAGCATACCATTTGTCTCGAAATTTCTGTGAATTCTTGCAAAGAGAAGGTTTCAGGGCGATACGCAGTCCTCTCGGTATGCGTTGGAGCCTGTGGTATTTAATCAATGTATTCGCATGTAGCTACTGGTTGACATGTCTCTTAGATAGATACAATAATTGTTTGAGATTTTGTTCTTTAGTTTTATTGGAAGAGGTTGGGTTGATCTGTTCACCGATAAGGCAGTAGATTCTAGAAGCTTCTCCTTCGTCAAAGGCGAATGTTTCAGCTCTTGCTTCAGGCATTTTTGCTATTTCTTCGTACTGCATTATGGAAATGTTCTTGCTATTAAGTTAGTGATTTTAATTGAAGTATGTTTGTATGGCGTGCAGACAATTCCGTGACAAGAATAGGAATATAACTAGAATGATGGATAGTCGCACAGCAAAGTTCGATACTGAGGTCAAAACTAAGTATATATAAGGTTTTAGCATTTAGGAGGTTTGCAGCCCAGGTGGCGTCTCTTGTCTAGGACGTCCAGTTTACTAACGAGAAAAAGTGCCTCCAACGTGAATTGGAAGCATCCCCCGGCGCTCCACTCTGAGATGAATTTAAATCAATTCAAAGAAAAAGTTCCATGTAACGTTTGAATTAAGATAAAGTCTTATATTGTATTCATCAATTCAAAATTTCAAAACATCCTTTCATTTCCAATTATAAAGTTCATTGAGCGATGTTTAAAGTGACAATAACACATATTACAGTCCAATGCATTTCGGGCTGTTTGCCCTTCATCCGGGACAATAGCTAGAAGCAAGAGGAGACTCCATTCTGTAATTATCGTCTCCCTGTGCATTGAACTCGAGCATGCATTTACAATGCCATGCCTATGTATATCACGGGTATTGATGCAATAATAAACACGATCTAATGGGCATGTGTGCATTAATGTCAATATCACCACCTCTCTTTGTTTATGGAACACGAGCACGCATTCACATTGCCATGCCGTAATGCATCACTGGTTATTGATGCAATAATAACCATGATTGAACCGGCAGTTTTGCATTAATATTATTATCACCACCAATGTAGATAATTTAGAACTTTGGTCTTTCTTCCACCTCTATAGGCGTGTCTTGTACCACGTGGTATGGTATCCATAGCAATATGTGAATCCGGAAACTCGGCTCGCCATTGCGATTACGAGCGGCGGTCCCGGCCAGATTCACTCGGCGTCGGGTAAGTTTGCTTCACTACAATACCCACCACATTTTCCTCCCTTTTTCAACATGGGTCTCTCGCTAATAACGGGCGGCACTAACGACTCCCCCCCCCATTTTGCCCGATAGATACCACGGAGTCACTTGATTTGAGGACTCGTCTTTTGAATACTCACTAGCCTTCCCAGAACAACACTGGTGCCTTACTTATCAACTGGGTAAGCCCGCTCCTCATTTCCTTGTTTTCCACAGGTCATCTCAGCACTAGGAGCTTATGTATTACCTATTCTCCGTATGTTCAACACTGCTAAGTGATCCCCCTATAACTACAGTGTTTGACCCTGTGCTAATTTACTTGCATACTGACCAACTTATGTATTCCCCATTGTCAGTGTTCCATTTCAGACACTGCGGCGTGATCCCCTGATAACTCCAGTTTCTGACCTTATGTTAAATTATCTGCTAACCAAGGTAAATCATTCATTGTAACGCATCCTCTCATTCCTGAGGGATACTTGTTGTAGATACTGCCTTAGTCATCGCCCCCCACCAGGGCCAGTTAACGGCTCCTAATCGCTCTATACAACCAATCCCGCGGATTTTTGACAAAAAATAAAAATAAAAAATATGATGTTTGATCTATTCTTTTAAACTATAGTCCCTACCCATCTCAGAACTCCCCCATTAACGGGGACGCTTGCCTAATGAAGGACTCACATTACGAGGTGTAACCCTTATGGTATACCCTTAATTGCAGCAGTGTGCTTTAATTGGTCTTTTATGTATAATGTGAGGTACATCCCTCTACCGAATATAACTCTCTCTTTATATATATTAATGAGGTTGCCTGCCCCGTGTTTTGTCCTGATGAAGACAACACTGCAAGGGCACCACTAATCTCTGCGATATTTTGAGGGTCGAAACGTCGACAATAACCTGTTTTGATCATCAACTTCACGCCATTAGTTTCACATTTATTGTAATATGTGAAGCATGATATGTTTTTATTTATGTTTTGAACCAACGGTCTTTTGTTCTGTATATAAAATTTAATTTGCTAAAAGAGTTTTGTCAACTGGCTGATTTTACTGTCACTAATTTCCTTCCATTACACTATCCTCACCCGATCACTTCACCCTCCCTCCCTGGGGCACTCTACAACCGTTTACAATATTGATCAATTGTTCAGTATATTTAATATACATACTCCCATTGTGAATAAAACAATGTGGATGCATACATTGTCTTTGTCAATATTTTTGTGAACTGTTTGTATTATCACACACTCACACTGGGACCCCTTCCTCTCAGTACTTATTGAACCCAGGTCCCAGTGACTATGTTTGGGTAAACCCCCCTATTTAGACACAGCCTCAAACAACAGCACTATTTTGGCACAAACCCATGTCCACATCTCTTTGTAAGTATGGGTTTGCTCCAAAATCCGTATATGGATGCACGAGAATGATCTTGCACAAGCCATGGTTTGCCCACCTGACTCATAGTATTGCACCGCCTTGCCTTACATTTTGTTCAAAAGCCCCACAAATTACCATTTGAGTGGCTTTCTAAAGACCAAAAAACATTTTGTGCTGGACTGTGTTAAAAATTGACACAGTCCAATGCAAAATCTATGTATGTCTGGGATAAAATGTAAACTTAGCCAAACTCTTTTTGATTAACCTATCTGCATTTCAGGTAGAAAGTGTATTGCAATTATTTGTGAATGGCCCTCAGGACCAAATTCTATTTTTTGTGAAAATGTAGGTAATTATGAAAAAATAGATAATCAAATTCATATTTTTCTGATAAGGGGGCCTCGGAATATGTATTGCCCGGTCTCTGTAAACCCTCAAGATAACTCTGAGACACTGAGGCCACAATAGGTTTGCAAGAACCAAAAAGCCTGGCTCCTCAGCATTGTTTCCTTTCTGTGACTGACCCTGTGAATGAAGCAGTCAACGCCATAATATGACTGTCGCTGGTTTTTCAGACCCCTGGTCATTTTAGAGGAACCAGTTTACAGTGCACCTGGGATTGACATGTAGACAGGATTTGTGATTTTTGCAAATGTACATAGCCGAGGAATTCAGTAACATTGGGGGAATTGTAAATTTGACCCAGTGATGATTGCAGGTCAGACCCACAAAACTTTAACCCAGAGCAGGTGAAGGAAGAGAAAGACAGAAAAACAGCTTCAAAAGGAGAATACAGAGGGGGCATGGCTTAGGAGCCGAACATGGCAGACGCATCTCTCTAGAGCTCTGCAGTTCGCTCCCTTCCAGGGCCAGAACCCTGCATGATCCTAGACCCCAGCAGCTGTTCCGGAGGATCACTTGCCCTGGGGAACATAGCGCCTCTTTTGGAGCGATATGGCGGCGACGGAGGGCCGGATAGCCTTCCACCACGTTTGACAGGTGGAGGCCGCGTAGGAGAGTGGCAGAGGCTGAGCCGCGGATGCCGGTCGCCACGATTACTGAAGAGACTGCTGAGGAGGCTGCGATCCTTGCCGGGGAGTCCTTGGGGAGCGCGGACGGCGGCCCCGTCCCTGGGAACTACTGAAAGCGCCATCAAAGCGGGCGGATCGCATTGCCGTTGCGACGCCATAGTGGTGCCCCTCCCCCACTCCTCGGACAACATGCCTCAGCGATTGGAGCTTGGTGCCTAGCAGGGCCTACTCCAGGCCCGGAACCCACTGGACTTTCCATGAGCATGGCCTAGATGTTGTAGGGGATTGCCTACCCGCCTACCTGTAGCTGAGAAGTCCGCCATAAAGTTAATCTCTGACGAGTGTGCGATTGGGGACTGGGCCTTGTGACAGCAGCCATCTTGACCGGCCACTGTGCAGTTAATTTGTGAGGATCGCCCTGTCGCAGAGGATTGTTGCCACCTGGGGGCCATGGGTCTTGCCAGCAGGAGGCCTGGCCCATCATCCGTGCCAACTGTAGAACGCTCTGCCGCAGCCCCCTGTGCCAGCTTCCCTGTGGAGAGAGATATGGCAGGGGGAATTGGGCCTTCCGAGTTGGAGGCGAGGGTAGGCAGCCAGGCTATGTTGTCTGTGGACTGCTTTCTTCCAGTGTGCGGGCTGCCCTGCGACACTTGGGTGGGCACTACCGACACACCGGAGACATCAGAAGGCCGCAAACGCACATCCACCAGCACCAGGTGTGTGCGACGATTGGAGATGCTGACACGCCTTGGAGTGGGTGACACGTCTCGCGGATTGTCGCACGCCTTTCTCCTATGGATTTCCTTCCCATCCCTGACAGCGGTGGGTGCTGGTCTGGTGTGGACCCTCTGGTATGGACCTTCAAACCATTATGGTCAAGGATAGACAATGTGCGGCGGCCCCCAAGCAGCACACCATGGACCAATGCACCACCACCACCCCAGCTGGGAAGGAGGCTGCCGAAGGCCTATCTTCAGACACAAAGACGCTGCTGAAGGCCATTGATCAGTCACAAACTGCCCTCGAAGGCCACATTGGGGCTGTGGGTTCAGAGGTGTTGTTCCTCCGCCAGGATCTCTGGAAGGCGGTCGACCGAATCACTGGAGCGGAGGCAAAGGTCTCCACTGTGGCGGACACTGTTTCCACTCTCCAGAAGAAGGTGGACTAGCTGGCCATGGTCTCTCAAGAGCTAGCGGCACAGGTCAAGGACGCAGAAGGGCGTGCCCGTCGCAACAATATCCGCCTGGTGGGATTCCCATAGGCTTGTGAGGGGGCCTCGATGTATGTCTTCCTTTCAGGCTGGCTCAAGGCGTTGCTATCCCCTGAGGACATGTCTTCCTGCTTCGTGATTGAGAGAGCCCACTGCGCTCTGACCAAGAAGCCACCACCTGGGGAGCGTCCTAGGCCCCTTATTGCTTGGCTACTCAACTGTGCCGACCAAGATGCCATCCTCCGCTTTGCCTGACTACATAAAGACCAGATGACTTTTGAGTCCCATCCCATCATGGTTAAATACAAAGGTGGTTCTGTTGGGTAAGACAAATCACTTTGACAATGCTAATAAATGCAAATTAAACGTTTAAAAACTCTCTGAAACACATATGCAATGAGAAAATGAATACTCAAGCAATCTAATGATAAACTTCAGATAGCTGAGGAAATATAAATTTTATGGTCAAGATGTGTTCCCTAGCGCGTACCCCACCGTCTCCATGTACGAGTTAAAGTGCATGTAACTTCCCTCCTGTACCAGCTATGAAGACGCAAATACATTTGCGTCCAACGTTAACATGTCCTCTTCTAGACCCACCATGAATGGGTTGAATGGTCCGTTCCTAAGTATGCTATGCCAACGTCTTTTTGTAGTATACTTCTACGTTTTTCAGCTCTGGCTGAGTAGGCCCTGAATTTCTGCCACCGAGCCTCTTTTCTGGCTTCTGACTCCAAGGGCCTCTGCCCAGGCTGCCTCTGTACCCGTGAACTCTGACTTACTTTCAGCGCGGCCCCTCGCGCTCAGCTCAGCCTGCTGCCTGCCAAGATTGACTATAACCTTCGAGTTATCTGTTCCGCTCCCCGAAAATACATTCCTGCCTGCTAGTTTCAGTAAACATTCCCCTCAGCTGCAGAGCCAAAGGGCCGGCCTGTCTCTGTGCAAGTAATCCAAGTAATTCATAGCCCTCGTTGCCATGCTCCCAGGGAAGGCCCATGCCCCCACGCTTCTCATACAGACACTCAGGCGCTTATACACGCACTCACAGCAAGTATAGAATAGCTTCTGCCCTAGAGACCTTTCCGCCCAGATAGCTTAGTTCCTAAACACCAGATACCAGATATGATAGAAGCACAAGTTGATCTGACATGCCAGACTTCTGTCTCTTTCCGTCAGTGTAAATGTCAAGCCCCCTGCACTCTCCAGCTTCACGTCAGTCACACGTCATGCAGCTGCGCGCGCATCCAAACTCCCGATTTCTGCTGACATTGCAACATTTCTGTTAGTGCCACCCCTTTTGTGACACCTACCTGTGACGTTTCTAGCACACACCTCTAGTTCACGCCTCTTGATTACGCACTTGTACCACGTGTATACTGTTATCTTGTCTTCTCTCAGCTGTTACGCCTCCTGCACTGTTGCTTATGGCATGAATTAAGTATATAAGCTATGTACTGTTAATAAAATGTAGCGCTCTATCCCTTCTGACACCCCTGTGGTGGTCAGAACATGATATCCTGGCCATGACCATTCCTTTTTAAGGAATAAAACCCCTAAGAACTCTAACACCACGGACTCTGTCTTTTTCTTCCGATCTGAGTTATTATTGATTAAGTACTTACCTGCATAGAAATTAAGAGAGTAAATTAATTATTTACGTCATTTTGGCGCCCGAACAGGGACCCCTCCCCCACCTCACGCGCCGGTTGGCGCATTGCAAGCTCTGTCCCCTGCCATCAGTTAGATGGACCATACGCGTACCGGCAGGATTTCCTGCATCTCCCTCTGACCCACGGAGGTGACGAAGACTGCGATCAGTGCCCAGACGAGGCGGTGAGGAGTGCGGAGGATCCCGACCAGAGCCTAGCCGAAAGAAACAAGGTCCGAGGTGTCAAGAGGCCCACCAGGTTTCCGAAGTTTTCCGAAGTTTCCCGAAGTTTTCCGAAGTTTCGAGTCGAGTCCAGTCGAGTTTTCCGAGGCCTTCTGTTTTCCGTGCTTCCCGGTGAGTACCATTGCTGGGACGTATCTAGACGGGTTTGGGTACACAAGTCCGGTCTGCACTGTTTTTAGGCAGTGTATCTGTACTGTTTAGCAGTATATCTAGTATTCTGAATTTCTGAATTTCTGCACTGTTACAGCAGTGTATCTGTACTGTTTAGCAGTACATCCAGTATAGGGGGTAGTCATCTATGTCTCAAATGTCTTTTCATGTGATTAATGTTGTGGTATGAATGTGACCGTTTTATGTGCATTATTGTGTGTTTTTTTGTATAACTAGTTATATTCAGAATTAAGTATCAAGGATCGAGCATTCAGTATTAAGTAAGCAAAATGCCGTTTTTCAACAAGTTAAAGCAGATAGGAACTAGGAAAGGGATACTAGAGGAAGAAATTCCTATCCCCCCTAGGGACACTCCAGGTAACTTTATGTATAACAAGCATGGCATAGATGCCATATTGTATCTAGAATTATGGGCCGATTATACGAAACATCTTGACGAGAGACACAGATGGCCAGTTAATGGAACATGGGATGCCGAGTGCATCATGAAGGTAGAAGAGGCATTATGGAAAAAGAAAGCCAGACAATCTCAGAAAGACGCCATAGAATTCTGGTGTAAGGAATCACATAAACGTACTGAAAAAGCACTCCGTAGAGAAGACAGACTTAAAGAATCAGATAGAGCTCAAGAAAACGAATTAGTTACTGAAGGAATCCGAGTAAAAACAGAACAAATAGATCGCATCCGAAATAGCCAAGTAAACGGCATGTATCTTATGGCCGAGGGTACACCTGACGCCATTTCAGAAATACCGAAAAATCTGCCGTCACCACTGGTTCCAACTAAAGTAACTCATAGGACTACTAAAGATATATTCCTGAATTCCTATCTAGAAGATGTAGCCCCCGCTTACACCAATCTGCCTGTCCGCGCCCTGCCTACTGACAGGGACGAGGGTGGCACCCCGCCCTCAAATCATGCTCCGCCAGTACCACGACAGACCTCCCCCGTTCCGCCAGCCCCGCCACTTCCTGCACTCAAAACAGATCAACCGAAACCACGTTTACCTGATCTAACAAAAAGACAAATTCAAGTACAAAAACAGACTCCACAAGGAGATAATACTCAAGCCTCCGTTTCAGGGGGTGCGACCGCGGGTCCTCGGACCCCGCCATTAACTCACAGATTAAATCTCAGGGACATACAGAGTCCCCTCACGTTCAGATCACCCCGCTATGATGCATTTAAAGAAAACATTTCAGTTTGCAGATACGATCCAGTACCCGGAAAAGACGATCTCATGATATTGGCATCACTACGGTTAAGATCTGCTACTGATATCTTGCTATGCTATGTAGGAATGAAGGACCGTCTAGATAGAATATACGAGTTTGTTCAGACAGGGAAAGACCCTGATAGCATCAAGGATGCCATGGAGAAACAGAAAGTTGACATTCAAGCACAGATATTACGATTTTTCATAAACTGTCTAATAAGAGAACGAGACAGGCCTGAGACAGATCAGGATGAAATAGAGGCACTCCACAAGTGGGGTCAAAATATATCGGAAGGAAAACATGATAGACAGAATTGCATAGCTAGCATGTACAAGAAAATAAGAAAGACAGTAATAGAGATACACGAAAAAGAGAAAGACAAAGCTCCCTCCGAGGAGGAAGAAGAATCTGAAGAACCAGAAAAGACTGCAGATACTATAGCATATGTAGGTAAGGGAAATTACCTTAGGAAGGGAATCCGTCCAGAAAGCAAGTTTTCTTCTCTGCCTTGACAAATCCGAATTCTGCTGAGCATCAGTTCCAGGAAACTGATAAAAGGCTTCGAGATCGAGTTGGGTACCACGTACTCAATTCTATGGATGAACAAGAACTAGCCCGATCAGCTGTATCATGGGCCGAAAATGCAGACATATATAATGACGATACGGTAGCGCAGACATTTCTGAACCTCTCCCCCGACGAACAGAAATTAGCAGGTGTATACATGATTCAGCACCTCCTCATCAAATACAGAAAACATTATTCTGATCCAGGTCCCTTACACGAAACACTAGAAGCACTACTCATGGATAGATGGAGAGGTTTAAGCACCAAATTAATTCAAATAATTCTAGAACAACGACACAGATATAATACCTTTGTAAGCTCTGAATATGTTCCCGCCCCGCCCCCAGAAAGGAAAATGTATCACATGCAACGCCTGAGTGGCGTTGAAAGTCAGAACCCCTTACGAGAAGTGCACCCTGTTATGGGTGAGGATCGTGTCTTGAAGCGCGTGTATGTACACACGCCATTGACCAAGCTAGAACTGTTAGAAATGAAGAAACTAGTCCCGTGCCATGATAAAGACCCTGCAGGTTTTCACAGAGAGCTCAAAGACATGTTACTGAGGGGGGATTACACGTATGATGATATCATGAAAATGTTGAAAGTATTATTGCCCACGGGTATCTTCGAGAAATTAAAAGAAAAGGAATGGGAGGTGGGGGACACAAAGATTGCATGGCCAGAAATAGAGGACGAAGAAAGAAAACGGGTCCCCGGGGTAGGCCTTGGGGACAAAACTAAAGCATTACCAGGTTTGATAGTACAGGTTCTGCCAAGATTATTGACAACTAGAAAGGAAGATTGGGACGCGATCTCGTCCTGTAAACAGAAACATGATGAAGATACTAGTGACTTCTATTCAAGATTCGAGAAATGTTTTATTATCAACAGTGGCCTCAAACCAAGTAGCGAGTCATATCCGCATCTTTTTGTATCAAAACTAGTCGAGAATTCCCTACCATTAGTCAAAAACAGAGTGTACAAGGTTGAAAGTACTTGGCAGGCAAACACGCCATCCCAGATGTTACAAATGCTCCAGTATCATCAGAACAGAATTAGAGAAGAGCAAGATCAGGAACAGAAGCGCATGAAAGACACGAAGATGAAAATGTTAGTAGCACAGACGGTCCCCGCTGATGGTCAGAGAAAAGGTGGGACCCAGACAAGTCACCCTACAGCTCCCGTTAAAGGGACATGTAATTACTGCAAGCAGCCAGGTCACTACGTACATGAATGCCCGGTCCTGAAACATAATATAGCGACAGGTAAAACTAAAGAAAGACCGCATCTGCCTAGACAAGACCATAACCAGCATCAGTCTTCACAGAATACACAGAATACACAGCCTATGCATGCTTCTTCAACTCCAGCACAGACAGTAGCGG
Source organism: Lissotriton vulgaris (assembly GCF_964263255.1). NCBI lineage: Eukaryota > Metazoa > Chordata > Amphibia > Caudata > Salamandridae > Lissotriton > Lissotriton vulgaris. Next base: position 17,204 of record NW_028241493.1, on the reverse strand, counting down.
TACCACAGCCACAGCCCATTGCCGCGTCTCAGCAAGTTTCACAGCAGATGTACCAGTATGCCCAGTCCGCCTATCCCGAATATTCACGATATACATGAAACAGCCTAGAGAGGGAAGGTGGCTTGCCTCTTATTGAGATTCCTGTAGATCAAGAAGGTCCTTATGTACACAGTCAAGTATTAGGAAAAGACAGAAAATTCTTAATTGACACAGGGGCAAGTCGCACCACAATCAGCCATGATGAAGTTCCAGGGGCACCCCTCTCAGGCTCACAGAATGTTTCCCTGGGTTTTTCAGGTCAACCCATTGTAAACGAGGTATCCAAACCAGTTCCCCTGGCTGTGGGTCCATTATCACGTGTTACAGACTTGTTACTCACGAAATCGTGTCCAGAAAATCTGTTAGGAATTAAAACATTAAAGGCTCTAGGAGCTATAATATGCTGTTCCCCGGAGGGAGTTAGACTCTTTCTACGGGATTTCAAGGGTCATTATGTTTTGCGAGAATTCGATGTCAGATTGAAAAATGTACCAGATTACTTGTGGGCAAAAGGCCCAACTGATGTAGGTTGTATGCACATTACACCATACCGTGTTACACTCAAGGCAGGTGTGGTCCTACCACGAATCAGACAATACAAGTTACCACCCGATGCTGTAGTGGCTTTACTGAAAATAATTGAAGAGCTCATTGCCCAAGGAGTGGTCGTAGAGACCGACTCCAATATCTGTAATTCACCCATCATTCCGATTCTTAAACGTACTGATCCCAATGCACCGCCAGTATATCGGCTGGTGATTGATCTTCGAGAATTAAATAAATGCATTGTACCACAGTATCCTGTGGTCCCCGATATCTCTTCCTTATTGACTGCCATTGATTCAGAAGCAACGTTCTTTACTGTAATTGACCTCAAGAACGCCTTCTTCAGCGTGCCTATTGATCCAGAGAGCCAATATCTCTTCGGATTCAGTTTAAATGGACGCAGCTTCAAATTTTCGCGCGCACCTCAAGGATTCACAGAAAGCCCCAGCATCTATAGTCAAGCACTAAAAAGACAACTAGATTGTATTCAAATGCCAGTTAACACCGCTTTACTGCAATACGTCGATGATCTACTGATCACCGCACGAAGTGAGCCCGAATGCGAACAAGCATCACTGACAGTTTTACATTTCCTGGCCGACAAGGGACACAAGGTGTCTCCTTCGAAGCTACAATTCTGTGTTCAGCAAGTTGTGTACTTGGGTCACTTGCTGTCCAAAGTGGGGAGACAGCTCACTCCCGATCGCATTCAGTTAATTGTAAATATGCCGCAACCCCAGACACAAAAGGAAGTGCGGGCCTTCATAGGCCTCACCTCGTACTGCAGACAATGGATTCCCCAGTATGCATTTCTAGCCAAGCCACTCATCCAGTTAACGACGCAGGAGGCAGCGACTTCGACTGCCCTCCCCTGGACTCAAGAACATACACAGGCTTTTGAAGAATTAAAGAAAGCTTTATGCCAAGCACCAGTTTTAGCGACACCATGTTACAGCAAACCGTTTACACTTTTTGTTACAGAACGTGATGGTACAGCGTTGTCTGTCCTCACCCAAGATCAAGCAGGTTCACATAAGCCTTGCGCTTATTTCACAAGTACATTGGATTCAGTAGCCCAGGCACTCCCTGCATGCTTAAAGTCAGTAGCAGCAACAGTGTTAGCAATAAGACAAAGTGATTCAATTGTTTTAGGTCATCAGTTAACAGTACAAGTACCACACTCTGTAGAGGTTTTGTTAAACAGAACCCAGACTCAGCACTTGACTATAGCACGACTGACAGGTTATGAATTAACGTTATTCCAGCCACACATAGAAATCAGACGTTGCAGCATCCTGAACCCAGCAACACTGTTACCTACCGTTATGACAGACCCAGCCCCGCATGATTGTATAGAAATCATTAATGCAGTAACAAAGCCACGACGAGACTTAACAGATGTACCACTGACAAATCCAGACCTAACACTTTATGTGGACGGTTCATGCATGAGAACAAATACAGGAGAATTAGTGGCCGCGTATGCAGTGACCACTGAAACCGAAGTTAAAGAAACACATCGTATTGACACACTGTCTGCTCAAGCAGCAGAGCTCATCGCTCTGACCCGAGCTTGTATTCTAGCCAAGAACAGAAATGTTAACATATACACAGATTCACGTTATGCATTCGGAGTTGTACACGACTTCGGAGTCCTCTGGCAAGAACGAGGTTTCCTGACCTCTCATGGGGCCAAGATACAACATGGTCCCCTCATTCAAGCACTGTTAGAAGCAATACATTTGCCCTCGGGCATATCAGTCATGAAATGTAAAGCACATACTAAAGTTACAGATTCTGTTTCCCAGGGTAACGACCTGGCAGACCAGACAGCAAAACATACAGCACTGACTCACACCCAGATTACTGATGTGACAAAGACAATAGTACCGACAAAGTGTATGGCAGTCAAGGATCCCGCTCTAGATGTAATTGACATTCAGGCACATGCTACTCCAGATGAAATAAAGAAATGGATTGAACTAGGAGGGATCCAGACAGATCAAGGTTGGATGACGAAGGGAAAATCTACATGGTTTCTCCCCGACTCTATGGTTCAAGTCATGATTAATACAGCACATAGCCCGGCACATCTAGGAGAGAAAGCGATGTTAGACAGTTTACAAAATCTCTGGAGCAATAAACACTTACGAGCAGCAGCAAAACAGAAAGTGCGTACTTGCATGATCTGTTGTCAGTTCAATCCAGGTAAAAGCGTTCCTGTAGAGCAAGGTGGATTTCATCCTCCCGATCACCCTTTTGAAGTCCTCCAGATGGATTATATCCAGATGGACCGTTGTCGAGGTTTCAAATATGTCCTCGTAGTTGTTTGTGCACTGTCCCGTTGGACAGAAGCTTACCCAGTTCCAGACTATACTGCTCCGACCACTGCCCGGCAGCTGGTTCGTGAATTCTTCCCACGATACGGTTTGCCTCGTGTCGTATACTCAGATAACGGACAGCCATTCTCATCCGAGTTGATGAAACAGGTTTCTTTACTGTTAGGTTACCAGTGGAAATTCCATTGTGTCCGACATCCTGAAGCAGCAGGCCTTGTAGAAAGGCATAACCAGACACTAAAAATCCGCCTTGCAAAGATATGTCAGGAGAAAGGGGTCGACTGGATAGTCGCCCTGCCAGTGGCACTATTCTACATGAGGATGGTCGCCCACTCGAGATCAGGGCTATCCCCGTACGAAGTGGTCTTTGGCAGACCACCGAATATGTGGGGGACGCCCATTCCGAAAAAAATCACTGATGTTGATTGTAATATGTTGACAGATTACCTTGCCTCCTTGATGTCTGCACTCCAATCATGTCGTTCACAGGTTGCCGCAGCCTTCCCTGACAACACTGATGTAAAGCCACACGAGGTCCGTCCTGGGGACCTAGTATTGGTCCGAAATTTCGACAGGAAGAGTCCGCTGGAGCCCCGCTGGAAATCTCCGAAGACCGTTCTTCTCACCACAAGGACCGCCGTGAAGATTGAGGGGAGAAAGGGGTGGGTCCACACGAGTCATGTGAAAAAATTTAGTGGACTGAAACCTGATCGAGACTCGTCCACCCCCACCAAAGACTGTGTTAAGCAAAAAGACTTTACAGTATCCGAACGAGAAAAAACTCCCCAAGAAGAGTACCGTATGAAACTCCGATCTAGCAAGTCAGACAGTTTAATTGTTTAAGTCCTCCCCTAGGTGAATCGGTTAAATAGTTTCTGACATGTATCCCCTAGATCGAGATAGAGAGAGAGAGAGACAAGTTAAAAAAGGTGCATATTGTAAATCACTCCGTAGTCACTGTATAGTGACCCTATTAATCATGTTTATTCTAAGTATTTTAGTTATTGTTGCCAGCTTTCTGCTACCTATCTACTGGCCTATTTTCAAGCGTGAACAGTCTGTTTACAATGTCTCTGCTGAACACACTTTTAGTGAACTACCTGCACATGAACTCTCTTACAGACTTGCGCTGCGCAACAATACATTCATTAGTATGTTACTTCACTCCCATCAGACGAACAATGCTACAGACTGCTGGATATGTGGCCGACTCCCTCCCTACCAGAATTACAAGGGAGCTCTGCCCCTCTTTCCGTACCCGTTCACTCACAATGGCTCCTGTGGGGCATGGTTTAAAATAATTAATTCCTTAGATCCTGATATTGCTGTTTTCGATGGAGGCTGGGTTTGGGGAAACTTGAACTTAGTCCTGCTCGATGTCTGTTACCCTGATAAGGAGGGACTCCCTACTCGAATAGGAACTGATCTAGAAAATGAAGTGTATGGATTAGGTAACTACACAATTAGTCTTATGATCCTTACTGTTGAATCCGAAGCTGCACCAGTTCTGCCCCATATGCTAGTATTACCAGTCACTGGTGAATTATGTGTCCGAAAGAAAGGTTCAGTACACTTAGGTCATAGTAAATGCACTACTGTGGTCGAATTCAGTGACCATGGTAAATCGTCCTTCAAAGCTATCAGCCACTCCTATTTTGTTTGTGGTCATACCGCATACATACGTTTGCCTCCAGATTGGGATGGTACCTGTTATATTGCATTCCTTCTGCCACCTGTTTTCCTAGCTCCACCTGATTATCACAGAAATACGAATCTTGTAAAGAATAGACCCAGAAGAGATATCCCACTTGTCGACTACACAGAAACGGCATGGGAACAGTACACTGATTTTAATAAGGGATTCTTTTTCTTTTTAGGACCTGTCCAAAACAGTAAATTAATACGTAGATTAACTAGAACACTTGAAGCTGTAGTACATGAAACTGCCTCCGCCTTAGGTAACTTAACAGAGGAGCAATCTGCTATACGGGTTGTTGTCCTTCAAAATCGTCTTGTTATTGACGTCATCTTGGCAGATAGAGGTGGAGCCTGTAAGGTCATCGGGTCAAGTTGCTGCGTTTTCATCCCACAAAATGCGCCATCTGTCTATCAAGCTATTACCCGTCTGCATAAAATTGCAAATCAGATACATCAGAATCCAGGCACCTGGACTTGGTCCGGTTGGTTCTGGACAACGTTAACTGCCTGGGGATGGAAGATCCTATCCTTCCTAGGTTTCAGCCTTGTCATAGTATTCAGCTGCTGCCTGTGCCTACAGTGTGGGCTGGCGATATGTGGACTGTGTGCCACATCATGCATTGAACATTCCAGTTTCCTCTCAAAATCGTCAAAGAAAGAAAGATGAGCAAATGATGTTGCAAGAACAAACTGATCAATTTATGATGATTAATATATCATGAAGGGTCCGTAGGGAACAAGGAGGGAATGAGGAAATATAAATTTTATGGTCAAGATGTGTTCCCTAGCGCGTACCCCACCGTCTCCATGTACGAGTTAAAGTGCATGTAACTTCCCTCCTGTACCAGCTATGAAGACGCAAATACATTTGCGTCCAACGTTAACATGTCCTCTTCTAGACCCACCATGAATGGGTTGAATGGTCCGTTCCTAAGTATGCTATGCCAACGTCTTTTTGTAGTATACTTCTACGTTTTTCAGCTCTGGCTGATTAGGCCCTGAATTTCTGCCACCGAGCCTCTTTTCTGGCTTCTGACTCCAAGGGCCTCTGCCCAGGCTGCCTCTGTACCCGTGAACTCTGACTTACTTTCAGCGCGGCCCCTCGCGCTCAGCTCAGCCTGCTGCCTGCCAAGATTGACTATAACCTTCGAGTTATCTGTTCCGCTCCCCGAAAATACATTCCTGCCTGCTAGTTTCAGTAAACATTCCCCTCAGCTGCAGAGCCAAAGGGCCGGCCTGTCTCTGTGCAAGTAATCCAAGTAATTCATAGCCCTCGTTGCCATGCTCCCAGGGAAGGCCCATGCCCCCACGCTTCTCATACAGACACTCAGGCGCTTATACACGCACTCACAGCAAGTATAGAATAGCTTCTGCCCTAGAGACCTTTCCGCCCAGATAGCTTAGTTCCTAAACACCAGATACCAGATATGATAGAAGCACAAGTTGATCTGACATGCCAGACTTCTGTCTCTTTCCGTCAGTGTAAATGTCAAGCCCCCTGCACCCTCCAGCTTCACGTCAGTCACACGTCATGCAGCTGCGCGCGCATCCAAACTCCCGATTTCTGCTGACATTGCAACATTTCTGTTAGTGCCACCCCTTTTGTGACACCTACCTGTGACGTTTCTAGCACACACCTCTAGTTCACGCCTCTTGATTACGCACTTGTACCACGTGTATACTGTTATCTTGTCTTCTCTCAGCTGTTACGCCTCCTGCACTGTTGCTTATGGCATGAATTAAGTATATAAGCTATGTACTGTTAATAAAATGTAGCGCTCTATCCCTTCTGACACCCCTGTGGTGGTCAGAACATGATATCCTGGCCATGACCATTCCTTTTTAAGGAATAAAACCCCTAAGAACTCTAACACCACGGACTCTGTCTTTTTCTTCCGATCTGAGTTATTATTGATTAAGTACTTACCTGCATAGAAATTAAGAGAGTAAATTAATTATTTACGTCATAGCCAAAGGGTGATTTGGAACGAATTTATATTAGAATTCAATCATGTTACATCTGAATTAATTCATTCAATGATGACATTGGATTCTGAAGAAAGACCGTCAAACACAAGTGAAAATTATGTGACAATTGGTGACTAGTGCTTGGTGCATGAAGTAATGTACAGTAAAATCGAAAAATACATATATACAATTATATACAAGGGTTTAATTGGCCAGAATCTATTTCACATCCAAGGACTCCTAGTATTCATTCAAAGGATCCTGGAGTTTCTGGACCATAGGTGAGCGTCGACGTTTCGATCCTTATGCGCCGCAGTAGGTGGTCGCGTCGGGTCTTTTTCAAGACAGGTGGGTGGGGGTGGACAGGCTGAAATGTATAAAAGTAAGTGTTTCAGAGAGGTGTGTGTGGGAGAGGTTTAACCAAAGTGCGCAAAACGCTGCACTTAACTGAGCAGGTGAGCAGAAGATACTCACATGGTAATCAGGAGGACAGGTCTCTGCCTGATCAAGTGCCACACGGTCAGATCTAAATGGAGTGGAAAGGGAGATCGTCTAATGGATCCTGACCCATGAACCCATAGTTTAAGTTAAAATCGGGATGCGTAAGTGCTCTGTGAATGCACACACTCAAAGTAAGTTGTCTGCACCTTGACAAAAGTTATAGAGAGGTGTGTCACTTTCCCGGGGTCTTCAGGTGTGAGGGAAGTGCCTGCGATTGGTAAGGCCATGTGGGATAGGTGTGCTGAAATGCGGACTATTCAGCCGGGCAGCGCGTTTGATTTCTAATGAATGTGGAGGGTAATGCTGTGGTGACTATATGCACTTTCCTAATAAACCCACAAGGTGAGACGATTGGGCAGAGCCTGCGCTTGATGAGAGTGTACTAAAATTAGCCCAGGCAGCGTCTGATTGTGCGAGTGATTGGGCATTCAAAAGTAGCTTCAGGGAGTGAAGGTCGCAATATGTTGATCTCGTGGTTTACAGAGACCGGTGGCGGCTACGAAGGCAGCGCTTGTAAGTACGGGTAAATGGGCAGCCAAAGTAGCTTCGATGAGTGAAGTTAAATCGCATTTAAAGCGACCGGTGATGGCTAAACGGGCAGATATGGAATGCGTGAAGGAGGGCGCGCGGCCCTTGAGTACTACACTGGGAGTAAATAGTGCATGGCGAAGTCTTACCCGATTGTAGTAGTTGGATATGCGGTCAAGCTCAAGAGAGTTGCTGCGTCATCTCGCTCTCTTGCCCATCCTATCATGGTCTTCCTGGACTACACCCAGGTTGTCCAGCAGCAGCGTCAGTCCTTCGTGGCGGCCAAGCGAGGACTATGTGAGCTGAATTTATCCTATGCACTACAGTTCCCGGCCCGCATGAAGGTGATCTACAATGCCAAAACATTCTTTTTCGACACCCCAGAGGAGGTGTTTGCATGGACGGAAGAGAGACGCAACCTCAAGCCGCACTCACCACCCCTTATAGCAGAGGTCTTCAAACATTTGGTTGCCGAGACCCCCCCAGTCAAAATTTTCAGGCGTAAGGACCCCTACTGACAAACTATTCTAAACCTATAGACAGAGCTACTGGAATTATGAGGCAGGTGAGGACCAAATTATGCGGCAGGTTCGACTTAATTGTATGGTAAGAAAAAATAAGTAATACCATGTGATGCAGCATATTTTGGGATTGCATTGCTTCATTACTTTGACATTTTTACGCACAGTAATACTGAGGAAAAAAGATTTCATCTCATCAGTATCAGTTTATTATGAAAATACAGCAATAAACAACAGAAAGATGTCTAGTTAACCTTTGTGAAGGGCCTTCCACTCCGCAGGAATAAGTGCTGCCACATTAGAAGCTCACCTGTCACTGGCCGGGAGCAGCAAGGGTCCCTTAACACCCTGGCAGCCTTATGCAGAGTTAAGCAGTTTACCAATGCAACTAACCTCTCACCCCTCCCTTCCACCCCTCTCTCCTCTTCCAACCCTGGATCCCTCTCTTACTTTGCAAGCCATTTTTTATAACTTCTGAACTCTCCCCATTCAACCTCTCACTTCATGTTTAATCACCTCTTGCCATTCTGTCTTTTCACTGCCCTCCTCTCTCGAATTTATCTAATGGCCTCCCTGGACACATCACCTCTCTCTCCCCTCAGCACCTCTCATTCACCTCAAGTCTCTTCCTTCAAATTTCATCTATATTTTTATTTTACACCTCTCCAGTCCACCATTCATCTTTCACATCTCCCCTTTGTTCTTCCACACCTTCTTGAACCAATGTCCCTCTCTCCTGTTACCTAAGCACCCACCTCAGTACTCCCTCTCTTCCCTCATCGCTGTTGTCCCTCACCCACATCGTACCAAATTCTTTTTATGTCACAGATCATCACTCAGCTATCTTCTCTCACGGTTTAACAGTATCCCTCCTCTGTGCCCTCACCTTTCGCTCACACTCACTTCTCCTCTTGCGTTTCTGCACTTCTTCAGCCTTTACATTTCTCCTCATCCCTGACCTCTTCAATCTAATTCTCTTGCTCCCATGCTATCCTCTCTCATCCCATCTACTCTCACCCTTTCATCTCTCCTCACTGGGCATACCCGTATGCTTCTCTCGGCCGGTGCCAATCTTCCTATTGTTCCCTACTGCAAAAAAACATGAATAGTCGTCCTCACTCTTTTGGTGCGGGCCGCACAGTTGTTGAACTTTCACCCACCTTTGCTTCACTCGACCATTGATCTATTATCCTTTAGGAAGCTATAAAAACCTGGCCCTATACCCTATGGGTTACCCCCTTTGGCTGGTTCTCCTTTCCCCTCTGTGTGTTTCTTATTTGCCATTTCAGCCAGCAGATGGTTATTAGCCCCAGGACACCTTTTTGGAAATAATAATAATAGACAGAAGTGTGACCTGGAAGGTGGGACCCACTTTCTATCACTCCACGACCCCCCTGGGGGTCGGGCCCAACAGTTTGAAGACCCCTGCCTTATAGACTCAGACTCTTCCCAGGGTTCACACAGGAGCGGCGGACAGGGCAAAGACGCAACTATTCGGTGAATCAGATCCCGCTCCAATTGGCGTGCTCAGAGTCAGACAGGCTCAGAGGACTGAGGTAGACCTGGGGGTCTCAGACTTATCTTACCCTGTTCTGTTCACTGACTGGGCAAGTTGCTAGTGGCAGCCACATGTAGGGGTGTCTTTGATCCTGGGGGCGGGGTCTCTATTAATTGCCCTGGAAGGTACTGAACTTAACACACCCTCAACGTTTTGAGTTATGTTAGGTAATGTTGGGAGAGGGGAACCATTGGGGGAACAGCTTGGGTCACCATGGTGGGGGCATGTGACAGATTCTCCATGTTTTGGGAAGTATGGGGGAGGAAGGGGTGCGGGGGATATTTGTTTGACAGTTCACGCACCATGCACGCACCACTATGTCCCATCATCTCCACGTCATCTTTTGCACTACACTTTGAGGACTAGACATGGCCCATACATCGGGTGATCCTTTGTTGGGGACCTTAACATTTTTACAAGGTCAAACGGGGGGCAGTTCTTCATTTGGCAAAGCGATATTCGACTGATATTTTGCTATTACAGTGGACGCATCTTCTGGGCAATAAAGCCCCATGCCTCTCCTGCTATGGATTCGCCACAGCGTACCACTCAGGTTTCACAAGGGGGGGGGCGTGGTACAGCAGTACTTATTCACCAGAGAATTCCACTCCAGATTACCCAACATTGGTTAGACCCAGGTGGCCATTTCACAGTCATCTCTGCTACTATAGACAAGGAACAGATCACACACATCTGTAGGGAGTTCTCCAGTGAGGCCTGATGATTTTGGGTGGAGATTGGAATGACATAATGGGACAGGTGGCGGGCTAGACCACTGGATGTCCCTCCTCCAAGGTCCAAACTGAACATACTGACACATACATTGGGCTGGGCTGACACATGGCGGGCCTATCATCCCTCGGAAGCTGGGTTTATGTATGCATCATCCGTCCACCCCACCCTTTCATGTCTGGACTATGTGTTCCTCCCTCACAGTTATTATCACAGGGTGTCACCCACCTCCATCCTGCCCAGAGGTCTTTCCGATCATTCACCGGTCCAACTCAAGCTCCGCCTGCAGACCCGGCATACGCCCTACAGATAGCGCATGTCTCCCTGGCTGCTCAGAGGTGCTGGGTATCAGGAAATGCTACATCGGGCAATTGCCGATTACTTCAGTTTCAATGTTTGGACTTCCCCGTCCCCGATCATTGTATGGGAAGCCTTTAAGCCCATGATCCGAGAGGCCGAGAGGCCGAAATAAATTATCGTACAGGGGAAAAATTGTGCCAACTGGCACAGATACAGAAACTGGAAGACAGATAGGTCACTTTACAATCACTAATGGTGGAGGGCTCTGACACCGGAGCCGGCCGAAATCTATTACATGTTCAGCAGCAGCTGCTTCAGTTGGTCACTGATAGCTCTAAGGAGGCCTGGCTGACGACCCAATATAGGATTTATCAATGGGGCGACAAGTCCAGCCAGATGCTCCATAGGCTGTGCCAGGCCAGAGCATCCCCAACACACTTTCCTCTATTGAGGTCCCCAGATGGTGACATATGTGCCTCCCCTGAGGCGGTGGTTCAGGCCTTTGCCAACTTCTATGCTACACTTTACGATGAAGCGAGGTAATAGCCGAGCCGCTCATAGATGACTTTTTCTCAGACATTCCTCCTGAACGCCTCTCCGACAAACAGAAGATCTGGGCCAGGTGGGCTAAATATTGGGGTATTGACTTATCTCTCCTTACGCAGCCAGCAAACCAGGACCCTCTTGAACGGCAGGTAGCAAAGGACTTGCCAGTTTAATGTGATAGCTCATCACAGATGTGGATGGAAATTCATCTGCTGTATCTATATCTTGCTTTTTATGGGATGCATGGTGCATGGTTGGGGGGAGACATGTGGGGGTGTTGGTCTGATGTTCTTCAGACCTCATGGGGGGAAGCCTTTTCAGTACCTACAGTCTTTACAATCTGCCAGGTACATGTATGATGCTTGTCAGGCTCTGCCCACTTGGTACTGCAGGAAATCAATAAAATCTGTTGTTAAAAAAAAGGAGAATACAGAGATGGAAAATAACCTGCAACCGTGTTATAAAAAGACAGGAATTGCAGGCTGGTAGAAGAAAGAGGAACAAGGTAGATTCAAGACCCTCCAGGCTTGGTGTCCATCTTCACTGACATTCATCAGCGCCATCTACAGGTGTCTGAGAAAACCTTTGGCCAATTACACTTAATATTTTACAAATTACACACTGATTTTGGGGAGGGGGATAGCAGGGCAGTGCCTCATCTACTAAGAGATGGCACTGCAGCTCTCATCCCCAGTTCTGATACACTTTAAGGATGCCTTTTTCCACTATGATATGTTTGTGCCAAGTCTAGCATAAGTTTTGAACTGGAAGGGTACCCTTTCAGGATACACTACTATGTTCAGACATAATTTGACAAAAACATCCATTTTGTTTGTGTGCTGTACAACACAAATGCAAAGTTTGAAAACTTTGGGGAAAAAATACCTTTCTACAATTTTACTCCTGCCTTGGGGAGTTGTAATATTTTGGCACAAATCACTGTCTGCAAATGTTAATAGATAGGGATTTTTGTCAAAACATATGTGCGGCTAGGTGGGAAAGTCCACATACCACTCTTGGTACACCCCTTGAGGCAAAGCATTAGTTTGTGCTACTTTTAGGCAACTATCGAGTGTAAAAAGAGGTAAATAGTTTATCAAGGCATTGCACCAGTTTGTTTCACATTTGTGAATTTCCATAAGTGCAACCCTTTGGAAACTCCTCCGTGGGTACGGTGTGCCAGGTAAACTAGTAAGAATCATCAGGAACTCTTACAAGTCAATGACCTGTATAATAGTCCTTGGAGGACAACTCATGGAAGCCTTACAAGTGTGGACTGGAGTCCGCCAGGGTTGTTTGCTCTTGCTTTTTTGCTTCTTGCTATCCATAGACTGGGTCATGAAGACATCCACAGCAAAGAGAAGAACTGGGATACAGTAGACACCTTGGATGCAGCTTGATGACCTGGACTTTAAAGATGACCTGGCCCAATACTCTCATACCCGTCTGTAGATGCAAGAGTAGACTGACAATGTGCCACATCAGTACAACATGGCCTCAACATCCACAGGGGGAAAACGAAGACCTTGAATGCTAAGACGGCCAGCACAACTGCAGTCAATTTAGCATGGAATGCACTGGAAGAGTTTGAGGCCTTCACTTACCTGAGCAGTGTCTGAGACAAGTATGGCAGTACAGACGCTGACATCGAGGCAAGAATAGGTAAAGCAAGGGCTGCCTTCATTCAGAAAAAGAATATCTGGAGCTCCAAGATCCTAACGCTTCAAACTGAGATCAGGCTTTTTAACACCAACTAAAATTCAATCCTTCTGTATGGAGCAAAAACTTGGAGGACAACAGTCATCAGTACCAACAAAGTCCAGACCCTCATCAACACCTGTCTGTGAAAAATCCTCGGTACAACCACCATCAGCAACAATGACTGATAAGAGCAAATTTTCCAACTCCAAGCTATTGAAGTAATCATGAAAAGACACTGGAGTGGATAGATCACACCCTCCGCAAGCCAGCATCAAACACCACCAAGCAAGCCGTTGCCTGGAACCTTCAAAGTAAAAGGAAAAGAGAGAGGTGAAGAACCAACTGGCGCTGAGGCCTCACAGCTGACTGCAAAGAAATGGGTTACACCTGACATCAGATTGAAAGAAAAGCTCAGGACAGAGATGGCTGAAGAGTTCTGGTTGATGGCCTATGCCCCAGTAGGGGTTGGAGGCATAAGTAAGTAAGTATCAGTGCAAACACATTATAAATCTGCCCATACTGAGCGCTTAATTGGGGTGCAAATGTAGCCCTAAAATGCTGATGAGAACACTAACATCACACTGCATAGTTTGCAACTGACTCCCTGATACCACCAGACAAACCAATACTCAAGCCCGGGTCACCAGTCATTTGAAGTACAGCAACGCACTCTAAGCAGGAATCACCACTAACCTCCTGAAAAGACTGCAAACAGTACAAAATTCAGTGGCCAGACTCATCTTCGACCTTCCCAAATGGACCCACACCACCAATCACCGCTAGAAGTTCCACTGGCCCCACATTCAGAAGAGATGTCAATTCAGGATGCTGATCCACACCTACAAAGCCCTGCACAACCAAGGACCAGCATACACCAACCATGGCCTGAACTTCCACCAACTAGACACCTGCACTCCACCTTCCTCTCCCAGCACCCCTGTAGCTTCCAAAGCAACAGTGGAGGATGATACTTCTCCTACCTCACTGCTAAATCCTTAGAAAGACGTTCCCCTTTATCTCTGGACTTCCACCTCTCTTCTGGAATTCCAGAAAGGATTCAAGACCTGGCTGTTCAACTAAACCTACCTGAAGCAGGTTGGATAGCCTCATGAGATATTAGCCATGTTTTATAAATCCTGTTTTTATTTTGATTTGATATGAACAACCTGGGATCTCCTACAGAAACCCCTCCCAGGCAGCAAGATTACCCCCTTCCTTGGCACCTTGTAATCCTGCATCCCTTTTCCCCATGAATCATTCCAGGGACAACATATTATGGTGCATAGAAAAGGCTGCAGTTTATTTTCGAACATGGATTATACGTCTTGCAACTTATTAGTTGGTCATTTGCAACCCATGTTACTTTACATCACGCATTGTCCTCCCAATGCTTGGCTCTGTCCATGGATGACAGCACTACCCTGCTAGAGGGCCCCCTTTATGCAAGTGTCTCATTGTTTTGTGGATCTAGGCTTTCCTTGGTACCAACCTTGCTTCCCTTATGTCTGGCACGGGCTGCAAGTGCTGTTCTGCCAGCTCTGGACCCTTGCTGGCCCCTTGCCTGCTCCTGGCCCCTGCCATGTTGCATCCCAAGGAAACTGTGTGAGCAGCCCTTCTACTCTTTCTGTGGTTGTGTGCTGTCATTTGAGGCATCCCAAGGACACTGTGTGAGCAACTCTTCTACCTATGTTACTTTCCCATCCGGGTATTTCTCTGGGTTGCATCTGCCATGCTGACAACAGTTTAACGATCAGAAGCAGCTCCCCCCTTTTGTTTCCCCCCATCCTTCTACTCATGAGAGACCCATTTGCTCCAGGACCCCCACTATTTTGAGTATGAACATATCCATGCCTAACCCAGTCAAGTGTATCTCGTCCTCCAAGTGGTAGCCCGGGCACCTAAGTTTAATAAATCTGTGCCTCACAAAAACTCAGCCATTTGGCCTTATCATCTTGCCCATGGTGATGTTCAGTTTGAGATTGGACTCCTCCACTGCCCCTTGGTCGATGGCCCCCCCTCCATGACCCCAGGTGCAGAGATCCTATATCGTTTTGTCTCTGTTTGGTCCTGATGAAGGTGGTCCCTAATGCGGCTTTGCCACCGAAACGCGACGACCTTCCTTCTTCCTTTGAAATTTAAATGACTTTGGTCATTAATTGGACTTCAGTTTCAACACTATAGGAAACTTTTTTTGTGTTATTTCTGTGATGGGATGAATGTTTAGGAGTATGCATGTGGTGTATGTGTGGCTCTGTACCTGGATGTGCACATTCAATTGATTTTGTGTTCTACATGAATTTGAGGAACTAAGAACATATATTCACAACTTTATTGTGTTGCAAAATATTTTCTTTGTAACCTTTGTGCAGAATGTATATATTTTTATAATTGATGAAACTGAAAACTATGATATAAAAAAAGGAAAAAAAGACTTTTTAACTGTAAAAATTAAATAAAATGAGAAAAAAAAAGAAAAAAAATGTCATCTTGTGTAGATTGTTGGTATATGCCCTATGTTTGAGAGGTAACTCCTATGGTATAAGCAATTATAGGTCAAGAGGGAGCTCCTTCTTTGTTGCCCCCCTCCATGACTTACACGCTATTACCTCTGATTATATTAAATCTACTGGTCGTATTAGTTTGGTCAGCAAAAAAAATTATAAATCCTGCAGACTTCTCCCAATGTTCACCAGGTTGTTGCGCCCAGGTGAACCACCACCTCGTACAGCCAGTTGCCCTGTCACAGTGTCCTGTGTACCACGGGGAGCAACTGGCCCCATCTCATGCCTGACTGACCCAACCAAGTCACCTCCATGTTCTGGAGCCAGATCCCCTTAGATTCTTGTCATGCAGCCGCCCACCATTGTGCCCGAGCTTTGTACAAATGCCCCACGATCTCTACTATGCGGCGGCCCTCAGACAGACCTGGGGGAGAGAAACCAGATCGCAGTGCCCCTGGGATGTGCGTACCTTCTAAAGGTACCACAGCTTTGATTGGCTCCATGTTGAAACCTAAGCAACCGCGGTGGTCACGGCGCCTATGCAGAAGGGGTGAGACCCGAAATCCCCCGGTGGGAAACCCACCCTCTCCAGGGCCCTCCGCATCACTGCTATGAACTGAAAATGGCTGAGGCAGGACCCGTCCCTGTGCGTAAAAAACAGCCCATGAGTTTGCCCACCCTGCAACATATATTCCCGCATGAGGCACACCGGAGAGTATGTCATGTCCTCAATGCATTCAATCCTTGTGTAGTTTATTTAGCCTGCCTGGTCTGTTCTTGACCGGTGCAGGTGGACCACCATGTGCCCCATCCCCATGTGGAGGTCTTTCTTGTGCATGCAGGCTGTCCCTGGATCTCATTCACTGGAGCCACTAGCTCACTGATCCTGTATGCCCCAAAGAAAGCTAGTGTGATTGCTGTCCTGAATAACACCAGCTCGTTCTGCCTTGTACATACAACCGCTAATGCGCACAAAGTCTTTTTTAGGACCTCAGAATCGATGGGCCTCCTCCTATCTCTTGCTGTGGGCTGTAACCTCCCTCAGCCTTTTGTTGCCATCCTGCAGAAGAAAGTCCCTGTGGGATCCCCCCCTGTAGCTGGCTTGGCATAATAGGCGACCACACTCAGGTGTGTCTTTGCCCATGACCTGCTTTTTCCAGTTAGGAAAGCCCAGTCGATAAATGCTGTCACATGGCCCAGACGGATGGTGCTCATCCCATCTGAGCTTGTTATGTTACTGAAGACCTCCCAGCACTTACAATATAATCTGCTCACTGTCTTGGGGGCCAGGGCAATGTCCACCAATGTCCTTATACCGTCTCAACCAACCGTGCAGTGCCAGCTCCCTGAAACTGCCCCACTGAAAACAAGATACTGTGTCAGCTATTGAGTCATCCAGACCTGCAATGTGTCTTGCCCTGTTCCCAAGTTGACCATCTGGACCACTGCATGGTTGATCGACCATAGCATGATTTGCCTATTGGCTAGCTTGTGTCCGCATATGGTAAAGAATAACATTGAAATGGCTGACTAAGGGAC
The DNA here is from genome assembly GCF_964263255.1 of Lissotriton vulgaris. Lineage (NCBI taxonomy): Eukaryota > Metazoa > Chordata > Amphibia > Caudata > Salamandridae > Lissotriton > Lissotriton vulgaris. The sequence continues at coordinate 187 of NW_028241493.1, read as the reverse complement.
TTTAGGCGCACTGGCTCTTTGTATCCATTAATTAATAATGCGTGGACAATCTATGCAGTGCTCTAAAAAGTAGGGATTTCAACCCAAATCACAAAATCACCATACATTGAAACAAAACTCTGAGCATGTATGTATTTATAGTCCGAATGAAAAGTACTCCAGTAGTCTTTAAGTTCAACCAGTCTTG